>NW_026933770.1:0-5922 GCF_032062105.1 Saccostrea cuccullata
ATATGTAGCTTTTCCTAAGTGATTTCATATGTTATTACCATTTTCCTACTATTTAGAGCAGATTTAATTTCGTTAAGGTGGTGTGGGTCTAGACAGAATCTAGGAACGGTTTATAATGTATTCAAGAGGGAAAATAATATTGTTTAAATCTATGAAATTATTTTTTTATATAAAATAATCTAGCTCTATTTATAAAATATATAAAGCATTTGTACCATTTAAACATTAGGAGAGAGAGAGAGAAAATCCCAGAACATTGCGCGCTAAAGGGGCATCCCCTCGGGAAAAAAAAGCACATCGATCCCGTTATTTTTTTCAAAGTATAATTTTGGATATTACTAGCATTCATTCACAAACTTACATGCACGTAACTTTATTACCTATAACTGTTATGATAGGATAGACACACATGCATTTTCTGCATCACCAAAAAATTCAAATGAGAAATAACTTCAGATACGCCAATTAAGGATGTACAACACACCTCCCCCAAAAAATTCCTGTCGTTTAATTTTCGTTATTTTTGTATAATTAGTACATGACTATATCTACTGCATATATGCACATTTTGGACAAAATCGTTCGAGTGATTTTTGGACAGGAACTTCCAAAAGTTACCCCCCTTTAGTTGTTTACAAGGAGAGAAAATTTTTAATCAATGAACTACTTAAACCTTGATTTTAAAAAAAGCCAGGTTAGATATAAATGTCAAATTTCATTGGCTTATACCTTTAACCATTTAACACAAAAACATAGTCATCTTTTTGATGTACATATCATCAAAATAATTTTTAAAAACCTTAAACTGAAAAACTTTTAATTATTCAAGCCTTGAAAATTGCGTATTTTTCAAATTCAAAATTTTTTTGTGAAAAAACCTGTTGTTTAATTTTGGTAAAAAACTTTCTTAGGTAGCTGGTAGTAAAAATAATCTTCATAATTTTTTGTAAAATTTTTTTGTACGACAGGTTTTGATTTAATAGCGGAAAATTACCCCTCCCCCTTTCTCAATAAATCACGTTCCCGCGCGCCTTTAGATGGGTCGATCACTTTGTTATATGAATCTACAAATACACATTAAAAAAAATTAAATTGGAATATTGCTTTTGCTTCAAAAATATATTAACTTACAAATTTAAAAGTTCTCATATGTAAAGCGTATTCAAATGTAGATTTTTAGGCAATTTTTGAATACCCCTATCACCCCCACCCCTTCCTTTTTTTGCGTCGCAGATCATTAGCGTTTGACGAAACGTCGTTTACAGTGCAAATTATACTGGTATTTCGTCATTTGAATCCCGGAGGTCTGCATTAGTTTAAAAATTCATGAATGCAGAATAAATATTGACTACTCTTTTTCTATGTATCAGGAAAAAATTACTGAAGGATTTTAGTGTTTAGTCCATGTATGTATGCGTAATGCATTCCATATCACATGAAACCTGGATATAAATTTCAAGTTTTTTGAACTTGAATATGTTGATTTTTAATTCTATTTCTTTAATTTTATTCATTAAAAAAGGGTGTATTTTCAACTCTCATGATATAAATGGAATAATTGTAGTTTCTTTCATGTCATTATTTCAAACGAGACAGTATGGCCGTGCGGATACATCGACATTTGCATAGATGTACACCCCTCATGATATTGTACGCATTTCTTTCAATGTCGTCGCTTCTAAAGTTAAAATGAAAATTCCGTATTCGTCCACATTAACTTCAAAATATCAAACATTAAACTCTTCATCTATTTCAATTTATATCAAATCGCACTTTGATATTTTTAAAAATCCTATAGGCTACGTTTTGTTTTGATTCGAGGAAATGCGAACCGACATTGTTGACAGAAAGTAAAACGATTTGTTGCAATAAGATATTCATAAATGCAATAATTTCAGTACAAGTGGACAATTCTTTTCAATTCTATACGTACATTGTGTATATGAGGTCTATAGTATTCAATTCTCGGATTTATCAGGTCTTGCTGTAAATGTATCTGATTCTGTGAAAAACCGTAATAAAGGGAGGAAAATAAACATCTCCTACATTTTCAGAGTTGTTCCTCTTTGATCAGTAAGGGTCTAGAACAACATCGATTTTACATTGTAAAAAGTTTTTTTTGTCTATTTATTGTTGTTTTATTTAATTAAAAAAAAAAACAATATTTATATCGTAAATGCACAAATTATAATATAAACCATTAATCGGAATGTTATATAGCCAACTGTACATAATGAGAATTTCGGCAATGTAAAAAAAAAATTTTCAGAATAAAAAAAATGCTGCGCTTTGATCAAAAATACAATTTATTGTATATGAAATGAAATGAAATAAACATTAAGGAATGGTATTTTATGTCTTGCTTTTTACGGAGTTTAATCGGGTTAATTAAAAAATACTTATTGATTGAGTATGGTACGCACAATCACAGCCAAGCCCCATATCCCAATTTTCTTTCATGATTGATATACATCGGGATCGTTTTACTCGTCGTTTTGACGCTTTATTTTGACGTAAAATTTGAAGTCATGTCAAACGTTCAATTGAAATCGCAAGAGTTATCTCCCCCAGTGTGCTGTACGTCTTTAAGATATGTAAACTTGTTTTTAAAAATGTTTATTCCGTTTATAAAAATTCATGAATTAAAAAAAATATATGTTTGCCACCTCCATGCAAGCAGGTTTTTTTTTATTTTATTTTTTTGAATATATTATTAACCAGAAGTCTCTGTCGAGACTGAAGCTCTACTGGCTTGTACTTATAGCAAAGGAAGAGAAAAGTACTTAAGCAGTTGGAAATTGAAACTTTTCAACAGCAATAAACAGAATAATGATCCTTGATTAAGTCTCTTTATGTTCTTAGTGCAGTCTAATTGCATGCCAAATTTATATTATAATCAGACTAAAATTGTATTTGGAGTAGCATTTTGAAAGAATTTCACAGAAATTTCTATTTTTAGTAACCACGGCAACACCGTTCATCGAAATCAAAAACTGATGCACAGAATAATGTATCTTATTGTAGACTATTTGTGTGCCAAGTTATATTTAAATCAAACTAAAACTGTAGAAGGAGTAGCATTTTGAAAGAATTTCACAGAAATTTCTATTTTTAGTAACCACGGCAACACCGTTCATCGAAATCAAAAACCGATACACAGAATTATGTATCTTAGTGTAGTCTACTTGTGTGCCAAGTTATATTGAAATCACACCAAAACTGTAGGAGGAGTAGCATTTTGAAAGAATTTCACAGAAATTTCTATTTTTAGTAACCACGGCAACACCGTTCATCGAAATCAAAAACCGATACACAGAATTATGTATCTTAGTGTAGTCTACTTGTGTGCCAAGTTATATTGAAATCAGACCAAAACTGTAGGAGGAGTAGCATTTTGAAAATTGTTTACAGACAGACGGACAGACAGACAGACAGACAGACAGACGGACGACAGACGCATTACTATCGCATAAGCTCTTCTGGTCTCTGACCAGTAGAGCTAAAAACCGATGCACAGAATTATGTATCTTAGTATAGTCTACTTGTGTGCCAAATTATATTGTAATCGGACCAAAATTGTAGGAGGAGTAGCATTTTAAAAGAATTTCTCAGAAATTTCTATTTTTAGTAACCATGGCAACACCGTTCATCGAAAGCGGAAACCAATGCACAGAATTACGTATCTTAGTGTAGTCTACTTGTGTGCCAAGTTATACTGAAATTAGACCAAAACTGTAGGAGGAGTAGCATTTAGAAAGAATTTAACAGAAATTTCTATTTTTAGTAACCACGGCAACACCGTTAATCGAAATCAAAAACCCATGCACAGAATTATGTATCTTAGTGTAGTCTACTTGTGTGCCAAGTAATATTGAAATTGGACCAAAACTGTGGGAGGAGTAGCATTTCGAAAGAATTTCACAGAAATTTCTATTTTTAGTAACCACGGCAACACCATTCATCGAAATCAAAAACCGATGCAAAGAATTATGTATCTTAGTGTAGTCTACTTGTGTTCCAAGTAATATTGAAATTGGACCAAAACTGTAGGCGGAGTAGCATTTTGAAAGAATTTCACAGAAATTTCTATTTTTAGTAACCACGGCAACACCGTTCATCGAAATCAAAAACTGATGCACAGAATTATGTCTCTTAGTGTAGTCTACTTGTGCCAAGTAATACTAAAATGAACAAACTTGTAGGAGGAGTAGCATTTCGAAAGAATTTCACAGAAATTTCTATTTTTAGTAACCACGGCAACACCATTCTTCGAAATCATAAACCGATGCAAAAAATTATGTATCTTGGTGTAGTCTACTTGTGTGCCAGGTTATATTGAAATCAGACCAAAACTGTAGGAGGAGTAGCATTTTAAAAAATTGTTTACAGACAGACAGACAGACAGACGGACAGACAGACGGACGGACGACGGACGCATTACTATCGCATAAGCTCTTCTGGTCTCTGACCAGTAGAGCTAAAAATGATTAAAGCACTAAGTTTCCATTGTTTGTTCAAATAGTTTTTCTTCGCCTGTCTTACAGTTATGGAGTAGAAACACAATAAAGAGGCTAATAATAATGTGAAAGGATTATCTTATGAACGGTTTATATACTGTACCCAAAACTGAAACTTTATTTCAACTTCTTATTTTTTGTAAGTAAATCAAAATTAAAATTGACATTCACATATTTCTGCACATTACTTTTTTTTTCTTTTAATTTTTAATTTTGTTTCACTTGAACATAACATTTGTATTTTTCTTTCAAGGACCACTACTATGATCTAAAAGAAAAAAAAAGAATTATGTATATTGCATAATTTAATCAAAGAGATGGTTAATTGTACTGTTCTTGTCTCTTTTTATATATATAAAACCTAAACGGTACCGATTTTTCTGTGCGAAATTACAGTTCAGTCACAATTTTGACGAAATCTATTTGAAACTGGAACTGAATGAATATATTTTTACGCAGAAAAGGCATGCCCATAGGAATCAACTTCAGTTGTTTGTTTTGGTTTTTTTTTGGGGGGGGCATATTTTTTCAGTTGGGGACACTTTCAACAACCAAATATTCCTTGACAAGCAACAGAAAGTTTCTACGGTCAAGAAAGGTCACCTATTCGGCAAACCATTTTTTCCTTGTTATTATTTCAAAACATACTACTTTCTCGATATCTCAAAATTAAAAGAAATATGACTCGTTTTTCATTTATATAAAAGGGGGGGTGCCCAAACTTGAAAATCCAACTTCGGCGGGGGGGTGGAGTAGGTTCAGACTTTTTGGGTAGGTTCAGACTTTATTCATTACTAAATTTCCTCTATGAACGGGAGCATTGTCATCCATAAATACATACTCATTATCTGGAAAATGTCTGGCTAAAATGGGCCAAAGGTTGTTGTCTAATATTTCTATATATTTTCTTGCATTTATGTTACCTTCTACATTAGTTAAAGTTCCTATTCCTCTTAATATACAAACACAAACCCAGATCATGATACTCAGATGTCGTCGAGATGGCGGACACACAAGCTGCGCACTGTACTTTTCCTCGTCTTTTCTCCAGATATAAACTTTCTTATTTTTTCCAATTACTATCTGGCTTTCATCAATGAACACCCATTTATTCATCTCATGATGAACAGTCCAATAGACGAATTTCACATTCCTAAGAGTTATCTCCTGTTCTCAGGGTAACGCTCATTTTTCCCACTTTGTCCTTTGTAAGTTACCTGTATATTTTTAATCTTCAAACGTTATCGGACAATTTTGATCTGTACCAGTATTGCCAAGCATGGGGCAACATGAAAAGCATAGTGAATATATTCTTTCAGATTTTATTTCTAAAATACCCATAAATTTGTAATGTAATTGAAGGAAAACAGTGTCTTACGCCGGTTGACCTCGGATCGACCCCGGG
>NW_026933771.1:0-5894 GCF_032062105.1 Saccostrea cuccullata
TAGTAAGTTGCAAAAATTTTTTTAAATTTTTTCTCCTGGGTATGAAGCCAATGGCTTGAGAGTATAGTTTTCTCAAGGATGGTTGCCCCTTCCAAAATTATAAATTCTTTGGGCTCTTGGTCGGGGCACTGGTATTCAACGATTGAATTTGTATATGATTATCATGAGAAAGTGAGCCTCTTCAAAAATTGTTAACTATACGGCACCAGGGTCAGTGCTTCAGTGGGTGGGGCTCTTGATTATTTCGCAAACGTTCAATAATGCTTTAAAAAATCCTCTCTTCTGCTTCTTGCTACTAACTAATTTTGTAGTTATGATGACCAAGAGGGTCTCCTCCAAAAAAATTGAAATATGCAGTCCCAAAGTCAAGGGATCCTGTTGGGGGGACTCCACTAATTAGAAAGTAAAAATATATTAAATTATTCTCTGTTTTGCTTTTGGATATTAAGTCAACAAGCCAACTGTATAGTTATGATGGGCGAAGATGCTTCTTTCAAAATTGTAAATTTCGTGGCCCCTGTTTTAAAGGTGAACCCAATTCAATTATGGAAAAGTTGTAACATGATACTCAGGTGACCTATAAAGACCACGAACCTCTTGTTTTAGTTTTATTTATAGAAAATTCATCTTTTTTGAATTAAAAGAAAAAATATAACCATATTGTATAAAACAGACCCGTAGAAAGCATTTTGGTTTGGGTCAAAACCATACATTTTCATTTTTTGGGGAGAGTGGGGGCACTATCAAAAACCAAAAATTCCTTGACAAGCCCAGGGGGGGGAATGCCCATTCCCCCCCCCCGGTTCCTACGGTCATGTTTAATGAAGTATCATAATATCAAAATGAAAAATGCCTATTTCTGTGACGAGGTTTGCATATCTCAAAAAATCTACAAATAAGTCAAACGGGGCGTAAAACATGGACCCCCTGCATGAAATACACGAGGACGGATCAGGGGCCCGTTTCACAAACTTCAAACAGAATCATTTTGCAGAATTTGTCAATGACCTAATTTTTTTTTGGTCTTAGGCGTAACTTTTGTAAAACGGGCCCCGGGTGTCTAGGAGATGATAGAATAGTATTTTTACATAGAAAAAATCTGATTAAACAAGTTACACTTACCAAGAGGATGGTAACTTCGTAATTCATTTATTTCAGTCTTCAAGCTCGTTACTTCATGTCGCAATCTGTCAATTTCTTCTAATTTGTAACCATCGTTTGGAAAAAGAGCTTGAAAATTAGCCCCTCTTTGTAGATTCATCACGCTTAGTATAAGCGCGTATGTAATCATGTATTTCCTCATCCTATGTCTGGTTGCTAAGAGTGTTAACATATGATAGCAAAGGGATTGACTATGTCCTTCTGTATGCAATATTTCGCGCATGCCTGAACTTGATCACATGTTTGGTTTAAAAAATGACTGAAATTAGCGAGAATATAGCTCTAAAACAGAGACTAAATCAACTATTAATATACATCATTTCAGAATTGCATTACGATAGGATTAAAAAAAAGAATCAGAGAAAAATTTTATTTGCTCTACTTTTGATATTACATTCGCAAAACAAAAACATATCATTTATTGAACAATTTAAAAAAGAAAAGTTTTTCTTTCACATCTTTATCTGTTGTTGAATATATCGTTCCTGTGATCAAATGCTGCCTAAATAAAATTTACAAATTAGATAGATTTTGTAAACAGAAACATTATTAACAAAAGGAATTTAATAATTAAAGAGTCATTATAAATAACACAATGGTCTTATTTTTTTCCAACCGAGAACCAAAACAGAATATATCATAAATCATGTTTAGTATATTAAAATGATTTAAATATAAGTTATTTTAATGAGTTATAATTGATAAAATTGACTTAGTATGTTTAGATACTACAACCAGCAAAAATGATTGACATTAAACTGTTTTGTTATATTTTTTAGTTTGTATAGAGTAAGATAGTAGAAATTGTCGGTTTTTCAATCACTTGTATACAGATATAATCCTTTCATGAAGCCGATCCATAAATATTTCACCTTAACAAAAGAGGAGATCGACCGATTAAATTTTACATTTAAAAAGAATCGGCCTTTTTATGCTTTGACATGCATATTCAAAGGAACCAATTATAAATTATAAAACTTATTACAATGTATGAAAATAATATATCAGTCTCTTATCTCTAGACTGAATAACCGTTTGATTAGGTCATTAAATAATCTTCTCAAGAACAACCATCTGCGCTAGCCAAGGGTTTCTGATATGCTAGATAGAATAAGGAGAGTAACGTATCAGAACCCTTGTCTGACAAGATAAGAACCACTTGTCCAAAACAGATTAATCTTGTGTAAAAGCCTCTTAATTACAAATTGTTCGAATCGTGGCCACCAGGGTTAATTTTTCAAAGAGGGAATCCAACTTTTACAATAAAATATACATAGGAAAGACTTAAAATTTTCTCAAGAACCATTGGGTCAGAAAAGTTGAAATTTATTTTGGAAACATTCCGAAGTAGTGTAGATTCTAAATTATTCGAATCATGACCTCCATAATAAGTATAATTCTGGGGAGATAATCTTTGAAGAAAAGCTGCAATATAATTGGGAAGGGGGGTCTACAACACCTTAGGATCACTCTTGCACATATCTCGGTTCAAATTGTCAGTAAATGAATATTCTATTAACAGTTCTTTACTAGATTCCCAAAATGTGCACGTGGTTATGCAAGACATAAATCGATTCAAAAATATACAGAATGATGCATATATCAGTTATATTTCGTGTGTGTCAACATTAAAACTTGACTTTATCCGCCATGTTTATTGACCTTGCTAGCTTTTATTCTTGGACAGCCAATGAGAATTTAGGATTAAGGAGCTTGAGATATAAGATACCACAGAGTCTGACACATCTGTTTCATATTTGGATAGTTTACGCTCTATGCTACGTAAGAGTGAAAACTTAAAGTTTTCTTTCATCAACATCCCTTACTTAATATGCAGCAATATACCTTCATCACCTGCATATGGGGTTTATGTATTTCAGTTGATTCGATACGCAAGAGTACGCTCTGCGTATGAACAATTTATAAAACGAGGTAAATTATTGACAAATAACTTTATAAAACAAGGTTATCAACAGACTCGTTTAACAGATTTTCCGTTTATTCCCGATCATGACAAGGAGCACACGGCGGGTGTGGCCGGTTGTCAGGGGATGTTCACTCCTTTATGGCACCTGATCCCACCTCTGATGTTTCAGAGGTCCGTGTTTGCTCTACTCCTATTCTGTATTGTTTTATGGACTTTGATATTGAATACTGTTCGTTATCGTCATATGTTTCATCCATAGAAGCTGATCATTTGCGAATTCCTTTATTTTAAGCCCAAATTTATATCGCTGATAACGAAAAATAACACACGGAATGCTTTTATTTATCTATGTTTAGTGATACTTTTCATCACAATAATTATTATTTATAAATACCGGTATTTACTTTATTGTATTCTAAATTTCAATCGGAAGTCTGAGTACATCACGCATGAACTGACATGGCTGCTGAGGAGAGCGACCGGTAAACACGCAGATTTTTTTTGGATGGTTTTCGCATTTAATGGGCTGTGTTGTTGACAGTGAATAAACATTTCGTCTTACTAGAGAACTTTTACGAGTAGCGCTGACGTTTACAATTGACAGCTTACTTTTACACTAGAACAATGTACGAATGCTCTTTCACGACATAAATACTTAGCTCAACATTTAATTCAACCAAATAATGAGTTATTTCAAAGCGTAAATCAATTGTCCTTAAAAAAAACGACAATCACTCTTGCCTCAACTCCCGGTCTACAAATGTTAGTGCCTCCTAACAACATTAGGGGCACTACCTATGACCACTAGAAAGGTGTTCTTTTCTATTTTCAATTCCGCACCTCCATACATGATACAGGGTTAAATGTCAAGTAAATTGTAAACTTTGAAAGTCAGTGCCAATTGCAACTTCTCGGACCTTTCGGACTAGCGGAAAACTGACCTCGAATATACAAGGAAGACGCAATGACAACTCCCTCTTTTCACGATCTTTGAAATAAATGAATGGAGACTTTTCGTCTGAGGAATATTGAGTTTAACTTTATTCATTGCAATGATATTACCTAAAATATACTATAATAGAATTTTTGGCATCCGGTGATGTTAATACATTCGAGGATGTTTTTTCGACCTCTGACGGAAAGACCCGAGATGATGCGATTGAGTCAGTGCTTCATGTAAAATCCAGAAGTAAGTTGAATATAAAAACCATTTACTCGCCTGCAGTCGTCTGTATTTAAATATATAATTGCACCATTACAGAGACGATTTGGAATTATAGCAAACATCAGATTACAAAAAATCGGAGAGGACTACATTATAGCAGCTACAAGTATTTGAAGAACAGCATGGTCAACGTTTCCCAGGTTGTTCTCATGCACGGGTCTCTTAGTGTTCCTTTACTATAAAGTGCTAATGACTTTAAAAAATTGGGTCCCCTAGCTTTTCAAACATTATTTAACCGAAATTTTACTTTGAATAAGGATATACCCTTGCGATATTGAAATTTGTTTAAGATCTTATGCAGTACTAATTATTATGCAATTATTACGTAACGTCAAATGCGATGTCCATCATCAATTTCAGTGAAGTGAATTCTTTTGCATCACGCCACAACCTAATTTAACAGCTGCTCTCCGGTAAATAGCACGCGCCTCCGAAGATTGTGATTGATAGTTATCCTTGATTGGTTGCTCGTGCAATAGAATATTTAAAACACAAACAAGAAACATTAAGCCCATTTATGGAGCTAGAAAATCTTGATTTATTGAAGTATAGAGTTCTCTGCATCTGCATGGATAGAAAGATACTGAAGATTAAATCAATTGTATTTTTAGAATTCCCTCTTCAAATAAAATCAAATGAATATTGGTATGGACAAAATAAACAACATTTTAACAATTGGGTTCATTTTCTAATCCATAGGCTACAGAATTTACACGTTCGAAAGAAGCATGGCCGTTGAAAATCACACTTTGCACTTGTGATAGGTTCTTCCTTCATAGGAATAACTAGATTAATCCATAGATGAAGGTTCAAAAATGATAAATTTCATGAAGAAACGATGAATAAATATAAGTGAAACAAAGTTGACTAATCTGAATGTCAAGATCCGTAGGGAATATATTTAAAAAAATAGCAGATTTTTCGCCGGGGAACATCCACTAATCAAAGTACTCAGAAGTACAGAGAGCCGGGCTCATTTACAGAGTAGAATGATATTCTTAAATGAATCACGTTTATATTCTGAAGAAAAAATATTTTAAAACTATCAATATAAATGATAAGACACTGACGGCGAGTTTTTCAATCCTAATACCACGGTCCGATTTTGTCAGAATTAGAATTAATCTGGCACCACAGCTGAATGTAAACAAACAGGCCAGTTTGGTTCCCTCTCCTGCTTTACCTCGTATGTGTAGAGAACTACGGTAACACTGATTATCAAAAATCCTTACGCTAATGAACTATGTTCTTTGACTTATGAAGTTTTCAAGGTCATTACTACAAATGTTTATTTTATATAGATAAAACTTCGTTTTATTTTTGTTGCTTTATTTAGTGTTTGTATTATCTCAAAAGCGGTTGAGAGTAAGAACTATATTTTTGCACGTAACTTTAAAATGGCGACTATTGGGTTAACATCCTGCTTTGAACAGGATCACATAAGCCGGCAATTGCTCTTTGAGCAATAAGCCCCGGGTAAAAACCATGCCAAGATGCTGAATAATTTCTTACTTATAAGTTTATACTTTTGTGTATAATAGAATAGGTTTAAAATTTTACGAAATCTTCCTCACTAGCTGT
>NW_026933772.1:0-5805 GCF_032062105.1 Saccostrea cuccullata
TTATGCATTTATTATTTAATCTGAGGACATATTAACATTTTGAGGGGGTATATGGTAAAAAAACATTTGTCATTCTGCGCGTGAGGGAGACATCACGAATTGTCACACCTCACGTGAATGCTCTAAAGCAATCCAATTGTCTGTATTTTTCGAAGAATAATAATATATATTTATTGCATGAAGTGAGGTTAATAAAAATTTATTCAGCCAAGAAAATATTCCCCAGGGCTGTGCCAAAGGTGAATAGAATTTCTTGGTTAAATAAATCTTCATGTTTCCCTCATGCAATAAACTGTTTATTATACCAAAAAGCAAAAAAATTTTAATAAACATAAATTTTCCCAAATTGGACCATTTCAAATTTACCTTCATCTTTAAATAAAATTACTGAAACCCTTGGACACATCAAATTCCAATGAAAAATGGGTTTTTTTGTGACGAAAACAAGGCTTTTGTGACGACAACTACTCTCAGGAGTTTTCATTCAACGAACGATAACATTTGCGAAAAATGCACTTTGTTTCCGAAGAGGTGAATTAAGATGAAAAAGCATGCCGATGACAGGGAAATATTTATTTTTAGGGCCCCTATGTGATTATCTAGAACCAATCAGATAATGCGTTGTATAAAATAATTATAACGAGGTATAATAATACAGTCTGGAGGTTTGGGTTTTCCCAAAAAAACAATAACTTACAGACTCTCTAATTTTGTCAAATCTTTAATGCGTTTTCCTCTATTGTCGCTATGTTGTTGTTTCAGATCCCAAAAAGAAATTGTAAACAGTGAATGTCAAGTGCTAGTATTTCTCTCCTTCAAGAATTTTACTTCATTTTCAAGAAAATATTTATTATAAAAGAATCGATTACGTGAATAATTTAACTAGCCTCAACAATGCCACCATAGTATATCAAATCTTAACAAGTTGAATCTCACTTTTTTATACGTCAAAATATTACGCATTTCCAATAATTTATCGTTTAAATCCATAGATAATTCAATGTACGTACTGTAAAATATTTCAAATAAATCATAATTAAGTTACTTCAATTAAAGTTTTTGGAAAAGAATTAAAAAGAATCCAAAAAAAGAATGCTATTGTTTATGAAATTGTTGAATCAAAGCATATTGTATTAAAATATCTGTAGTTAACACCTAATAAACAAACTTACAAAACCTTTAAGTTTGTCAAACCAGTGAATTTCTGTTTATTGGTTTATCTTGTTCCCATCCAAAATCGGAAAAAAAAAAAAAAAAAAAAAAAAAAAAAAAAAAAAAAAAAAAAAAAAAAAAAAAAATATATATATATATATATATATATATCTGTGTGTGTGAAGGTGTGTGAGTGTAGTAGTAGAAGTAGCAGAAGTCCGTGGTATACGTAGGTAATAAATTAAAATTAGTTCACGTTTAATTACTAGTAATACACCACGAAGCATCAATGAAGAATTGATGAATAAAAATTTATAGTTTGGTGGATTGATATCTCACAAATATTTGGAAAATGGAATACACCATACCTTTCTGAAGTTGTCAAATCATTAAATGAATCAAAGCATTGGGTATTACAGTTTTGGATATCGATATTCAAAGAATATTTTAGATAATGAACTTACAATCTCTCTAATTTTTCCAAATAACTGAACGCATTGTCCTCTATTCCGGTTAAAGCGTTATTGTACAGATTCCTGCAAGAAATTATGAAAACCCTAAATAATTCATAACAAATTTACCTAATTTTAAAGAAAATAAGAATCATTAAGAACAGCGATGATTTGGAGAATTCTTGCTAGCTTCATGTCATCCGCGTGGCGCTTTGGTCAGAGCCTCTACTCTGGAGTAGCAGAGTAAGGAGTTGCACCTTACGTCGCTGGTTCAAATCCCACTGTGGGACATGGAGACTGATCCTTGGGATGAGACAATAAAACCAGAGGTCCGTGTCGCAGTAGGTGCTGACAGGAAAAAGATCTCTATAACTACTCAATGTTTTATCAACTTGTTTATCAATAGCTTGCATCTTTATAGAAATTGTTTATACGTAAAGCATGATCTCATACATGCAAGATAAAACAAATTAAGATTCTGATTTGAACATCCTGTGATGTTTAAAAACTGAGAAGAAAAAAATGAATATTTTTAAACTACTTACGGTTAACAATGTAAATGACGGAGGAATACCCTTGTTTTAGTGTACTTTTAAAGATACTGGGTTTATGATTGTACCATTTCCATTCTTGAGAATCTGAGCGGACATTATATTATTTTGATAGCAAAAAAAGTCATAATCTACGATAGCAGGTATCATCATCGAAATGATAAAAAAATAACATTTGTACATGCTGTATCAGATTACAAAGATTACTAAAAATTCAAGCGAACCGTTTTCAGAGAATCGTGGTCAAGAAATCATTTAGACAAAAAAACTGTAGTAGACTAGCGCATTGGGTAGGTCTTCTGTCCGATTTTTAAGGAGGCAAGATCAAGACAGTAAGATGTCATCACAGCATAATCACAAATAATTATAAATATGCTTTGTGAAAGTAGGTCATTTATCATGACGGTCGGTAATCGATAAAATGATGTCAGTCGCCTAAAGTAACATAAAATATTGAAATGTACACTTAAACATGTATATATAAAAAGTAAGCGATTAATGATTGAAGTCTTGTCAATCAATGAAACCCGAGGCTGTCTTCGAGCAACTTTTGAATCCTTCCGGTACGTCATTTTACCAATTTTGTTGATCTCATTAGCTCCGATTTTTCATTCAATGAAGTTAATTGTATGATTCATTATAATTGAATTCTTAATATTTTGAAACTGTAAAAATCTTTGTGCCACTGTAAATTCTTGATTTTAGGGGCAAGACCTTTTTTTCCCCCTAATATCATATATAGGTTTTTTTTTCATTATTCAACTATTATTTTACGTATCCTTTCAAAATATTCAGATGTTTGAAAAGAAATAAAAAGAAAAATGTGTTCTTGATAATCACGTTTTTCTAAGCCTTCTGAGCCCTGTTTAGTCCTGTAGGATCTTCGATCATTTTTTTTTACTTTAATGATAAGATTTGTATCATAATATCAAAGTTCATACACTAAAATCTTGTTTAAAATGATAAAAAATAATTCATTATTAAAGATAAATGCGGATGGTGTAAAAGTCTAGCATTGGATTTATAAGTATGCTGTAAAAAATAATTAATTGATATTTCAAAATCCGTGAAATAAGGTTGGTAAAGAACAAAAATAAAATGTAGCAAAAGATAAATGAATTCTCATAAACTTCTGTGGTTCGTTTTATATCTATCGTTTTCCACGCAAGGCATCGCCTGCGTAAAGCAGTGGAAAGAGCGTCTGCTCTAGAGTAGAGGAGTTAAGAGTTACCTTACGTTACTGGTTCGAATCCCACTGTGGGGCGTGGAGACTAGTCCACGGGTAAGACCGTATAAACCAAGGTTCCGTGTTGCAGTTGCTGGTACCTCACTGCTCAGTGTTTAATAGCCCTGAGTGCCGAGTATAGGTCAAATTTGTAGCTGTCCACCTGCAAGTGGTGGCGTCTCCATATAAGTGAAAAATAACAAACAAACAAGCAAGCAAACATGCAAAACGATGTTACAACGTAAAAACTATATTGCCTATACCAAAATCTAAATACAGGTGCAAGACAAAACAAGCCGCCTTTATGTTTATCAACAAATTAGGGATTGGCTTGATATATACCTTATAACTTACAATTCACATGTGTCACTGGGGAGATTAGTAGGTACCCGTGTCAATGCTTTCGATGAACAATCGATACCTTGTCCAGAGCACATGAACGCGCTACGACAGGTACACGGGCTACAGGCCTCAATCATATTTTTAAAAAACAAAGCACAGAAAACAAAAGTCCACAATGTCCTATTCATCTTTCAAACTGGTATGCTATAAGTCTAGGACTAATTCAAACTCGTACTACATGTATGTCTAACACCCCTTCGTACATTCCTCGTTGAAATTCATCACTCTGTAGATGAACCCGAATACGGATGTGCTACGTATAAGTAATACGGATTTTGTTTATATATTTGTCCGGTCGTTAACAGATGAACTTGATTATGTACAAATGTTGTACGTTAAGTTCGTGGACAAGCTAAAATTTATATAAATAAAAATGGTGTCATTTATATTTATTATTAACATATTTATAATCTTTTACTATTAAATGTGAATTACAAAATGTAAAATTATATTCAATTTCAAATACATTATTTCAATTATGGCTGCATTATAAGACTTAGGATGGGGACCGGAGCTTCGCAAAATTTTAATTGAAAAGTTATTTATCACTTCATAAATTTCATTTGTATTTCGTTAAATTCCGCGGATATTCGGATTGCTTTTACATTATGAGGTTGATAAAGGTTGTAACTTCAAACCTGCAAAATTTGAACGTTGAGAGTTTTGAAATGGCTGAGAGATCGAGGTTAAAATCTATTAAGACAGGATCGGCATTTTTCGAAAAAAAAGGACGTTTTCGGAAAAGATGGAGCAGTGAGCAAAATTCTACATTGTACGTAGACATCGGAAAACACCAACAGACGCCTATCAATGCTGTAAACAGTCGGGAAGATATAGTAAAGGAAGCCGATCCTAAGTATTTAAGTGGAATATTAAATTTTCGAACGGAAGTAAAAGTATACAGGATGACACGCGTGAAAGAACACCATCATTCCGAGATTGCGTTGCTGTGAAAATTGAATTTCGTAACGTGAATTTGCTGTATTTCCTTAAAAAACCCGTTTTTACTCGGACAAAGGCGTGATGATTTGCAAGATCTGAGACAGGAAGTGTAAAATATTATTTTATACATTTGAAATCTGAACAGTTTGTACACATTTTTGATGACTGCTTATAGCGACATATAAGAAATGTATTGAGTCAAACGGTGACTGCGTTGAGAAAAGTTACATATATTAAGCTTTTGGCGTCGGGTAACGTCAAGGAGTTTCGTTTCAGTGCTCCGGGTATTATTGTGTGTCTTTTTTGTATCTGATAAAAATATAACTGTTTGTCTTTTGTTTTTGTTTAAAATTTGCATTAATGAAACATTAATTTAATGAAAATAATAATTTCATATATTTTATCAATATTCGTCAGTAATTATCAATGTTGTCCACGCACTGTACGGATATAAATATGTAGTTCTAAGATCACAAAACCAATGTATAAGGATAAACAAAATATATAAACTTTATCTGTTAACTTAATAACTATTTTTGTTTTGAGGATACAACATTTACAAATAAACAACTGAGTAAATAACTCGTCTTCGGCCAAAATTAAATCTATTATACATATTTTGTACACAGGTTTTAATTGATATTCTATTTGGGATTTTACACAG
The DNA here is from genome assembly GCF_032062105.1 of Saccostrea cuccullata. Taxonomy (NCBI): domain Eukaryota; kingdom Metazoa; phylum Mollusca; class Bivalvia; order Ostreida; family Ostreidae; genus Saccostrea; species Saccostrea cuccullata. Next base: position 5,389 of record NW_026933772.1, read on the forward strand.
AGTGGTTGGTGCATAGCCAGATCTGTATTTCTCAATTATGCAAACATTAAAAAGTTAACTCTCAACCTGTTACATTTAAATGCAACAATTAATGATTGCCAAAAGTCGTTACTTGTTATATATTATAAATTAAATTTTAAACACTGTAGATGACTAAATTTTCGCGAGACCTTATTTTCGCTACATAGTCATTGTCTCTTGATAAGCAAGACAAACTTTTCACTAATTGTGGTTACTGCTCTATATAATCTCAAGGAATACTATTATACGCGAGAATAAAATTTTTGCGAGTACACTGTGTTGCATAATTACGCAAAAATAAAGGTCTCGTGAATAAAAAGAGAACAGAAAAGCCCTATATTACTCGACGTGTTTTTGAGGATTTTTTTTTTTTACATTTCTGGAGGAATTAAAAAA
>NW_026933773.1:0-58180 GCF_032062105.1 Saccostrea cuccullata
AACTAGATACAATCAGTCTTCAGCAAAACCTATGAAACTGCTTCATGTGCTCTAGTCAGTTATTGTTCTTATTCAGTTTTTGCCGTTTGTTTAATACCATCATTACTGGATCCATGTGTTATTTTAACATTCGTTAGTTCTAGAAAAAGTCCTCCAGTTGGTCTACATCATCAATTAGGTGGTCTTTGGAACATATTTTGAAACATTTTTCTGCTCAACTTTAACGGTAAGAGCTTCATTACAGCCGTAAAGTAGTTGAAAACAGAATTTATAGTTAATATTTTCAGTATAATATCACGAATTATATATTTAAATAGCATTTCACACAAAAATAAAATAAAAATCCTATTTCATTTAAAAGTTATTAAAACTCAGGTGACCTATAAGGCCCATGGGCCTCTAATTGTTTGATGTTGACGATTAACCAGGTGCGTTCAATAGCCAAAGTCTTTTCACCAACAACTGCACGGACTGACAATATATCGTGTGTTTATTTTGCTTTCGAACATGTCTACTCTTAATTTTTTGGAGTATAGTATTAATATTTTTTCATTAATACACAACAAGATTGTCACTTTTTTCTTCAAATTTAAAATAAAGATAACATTTGAAAGTGCAAAGATGTATCAATCACACCCCCCCCCCCAAAAAAAAATGTAAAGTTTTAATAACTTTTAAATGAAAAAAAATTAATAAATAAATGCTATTAAAATATACACAAGTCGTTATATAATAGAAAAAAATTCAAAATATGGTCATTTTTATTGCTTTTACGTGTCGTTTAACATAGTATTATATAAGGAAAATTGAGAATACCTTTTTTATTTGTGTATTTAAAAAAAATTAAAAACATAAGAAACTTTTTGAAATTTAAACAAAATCATCATTTAATATTCATCTTTAAAAAAAAAAAAACAAAAAAAATTGCATGGGAGTAATGGGCAAAATTTTCTTTTCATTCACAAAAAACTTTTACTGATTTTTCTGTTGTATTGATTTATAAGAAAATGCAAGTGTTGTATGAATTTAAAATAAAACTGCAGCATGAGTACCCATCAATTCTTCCATTTAATTGTCTTTAGTTTAAATCACCTATGTCATCACAATCATTTATGTTCAAGGTTATATTTATGAGGTCAAGGTTATGAAATAAAATAAACTAGAACTGTCCGAATAGGACTTATACCCCCTCTACTTTTTTAGTGATGGTGCTAATTTATATATTAATACTAGTATTCCTCAGTTTCTTGTTTTTACTGGTAATTGGTCATTCTAAATTCTTGAAACAAAGGTGTAGGCTAATTAAATATCAATACGAACAACGTCGACCAGAGAGAAATTATGAACATTTTCTGTCAGTGACCTTGGTTGAACTTGCAAAAATGACCTTTATCAAAGTCCTAGCATTTTAAATCTCACAGTAGAAGAAAATGAGGAAAATATATTTGAGAAAATTCCACATCTCATTTAGCAGCATTTTCGAGTTGAAACCTCATTTGAAAACATTCATAGAAAAAGGCTAAAAATTCGAGGGAAATCTCGAATTATTTCTGACAGATTTTCTAAATTTACTGATAAGGATTAAAATTCTCCAATGCAGCGACAACAGATAAAAAGAACGAGAAGAGTCTGTCCAGACCGCAAACCAAGGTGAATCCCCCCCAGTTTCCCACATTATAAATTTTTCCAAGTTCTGATGATATTGCTATCTGCTCATCACTATAGAAGAAAAAATTGGTGGGGAGTGAGTGTGTTTATGTGTCTTTTTTTCTTCATTTACGCTTACTGGTTGCCTTACAAAAGGGCGACCGTATGTAGCGACGACAGTTTTGCACGATGCGAAGGTAAATGTTCCTGCATTTTTAGATAGACATGGTGCTGTCCGAGGACACGATACATATTGAATTCGTTATTGGAACACATTAAATAGTATATAACAGTTCTAAACTGCGAATTGTGGACAAGGGGAATGACCACCCAGAAGAGGTGAGAGTCTTTCCCTCTCTTGTTTCAATATTATCTTGTTGTTTTTTTTTTTTGCTTCCACGACTAGTTATGCAACATGTAAACTTTTAAGTTTAAAAAAAAATTATTTTTTCTTTCTATAGTTTGTATTCCATTACTTCTACTGATTTCGTGACTTTTCTTTCTACGGATTCACCGCCATCATCTTCTACTGGTTATATTCCTGATTTTCTTACTACTACGGATTCCAGAAAATCTCTTTCTTTTATTTACTTTCTATCATCAACATAAAAAGAGCAGCATAATAATCTTTCATTTTTTCTTTTTAAATTAAGACCCCTCCCTGATCAAAGGCCCTAAGTGCCGAACATTGGCCTAAATTTGCAGCCCTTCACCGGCAATGGTGACGTCTCCATATCAGTGAAATATTCTGGAGGGAAGTTAAACAGAATATAAATAGTAGATAAGATAAAACAATAGGTAAACAGTATATATCAATCAATGAACTATTTTCATTCGTGTCCATTTTTGTAGTGGACCAATCACGCTCTACTGATTCCCCTCAGGATGATATGACTCGTTTAGCATTTTCATGTGCTGCATTACTTTTTTAAAAAATCCATAAATAGCCATATTTTTTTCATGACAGTTACACAGCAGAGATCACTTCCGTGAAGAGTTTTTAAAAAATTTACATTGCTTCTCATTCTTCCATATGTTTATCTATCTGTCACTTATATATAGTTCCTTTATTATTATTATTTATTAATTTTTTTTATTACATATGTAGTAATTCATTACCGGAAAATTATTTGACAGCTCCTAAAATCGCAGGGAGCAGAGTATTTGCCGATTTTAACTCTTTTAAACTTCTTACCTAAAGAGGACACCAAATACTCTTCATTTAGAGTAGCTATTGCTATTAAATCATGCGCTTTCATCTCTATTAAACTATATACTATTGACATGATATTTGATAAGTCCGAGCATATAACAAACAAAACAATACATTGAGTAAAAAATAATTTATTCTGTATTACGTGAAAAAATATGATATATGTCAGAGATCTGCCAATGCTGTAACATCAATAGCTCCCCACTGCAATGCAAGCCAGTAACGAATGATGTGTAAAACAAAACTTGTACGGGTGTGGTCAATTTCAAAGAGTCTGAAGATGGTTATAAACATGTTATTACTACTACAGATTTCTTTTCCGAATGGGTTGGGGCTGAAGATGTGCAAGACAAAACTGCCAACACCAGAGCTGCCTTCCTGATCAAGACACATTTTTACAACGCAATATCATCCCCAAGCCAATAGCCTTCATGAGAGGACCAACCAGATGCTGAAGCAGAGTCTGCGGAAAGAAGTCCATAACAATGAATACGACTGGCCGAACTACCTTGCCCACGTGGTTTCAGCAATCAACATGACAAGGCAGTCTTCCATCGGCTACCCTCCAATTTACCTAAGGAAGCTACGAACGGGGCTTCAAAACCAACTTGAACCCTATACAAACGTAAGCTCTAATGAGATTACTGAAAATCAAATTGAACAATCAATTGACTCCCAAAAAGAATTTTTCAGGAAACCGAGGACAACATTTCCTGTGCCCAGAAGCAGGAAACAAACTATGACAGACGCCACAACATAGTAAGGCACGATTTTCAGGTCACCGGCCAAGTTCTCCTTCAAAACCTGAAGCAGACGACAAAAAGAGAGACAAAGATAACGAGAAGTGGCTGGGTCCATCTCTAACAAAAAAAAACTATAGTAAACTTTGCAACTTTGATTTTCTATGGTTAAAACTTACCAACTTTCATTTGCTATAGTTATAAAATTTTTTGAACTTTGATTTACTTTAATGAAAAATTTGGAACATTGATCTAGTTAAAATAGTTAAAACTTTGGAAGTTTGATTTACTACAGTGAAAACTTTGGAACTTTAAATTACTATAGTGAAATCTTTGTAACTTTGATGTAATATGGTGAAAACATTGGAACTTTCATTTACTACGGTGAAAACTTTTGAACTCTGATAAAGTACTATAAACCTGTGGAATTATAGTTTTGCTTCTCATTCTGTTCATTGTATGAAATGTCATGAATAAGATTTATTAAAGCTTAAGGTCGGACGAGACGTTCCAAACAATCTATTTTGTATATATTGCCTATCATACAGCAATGGCGAAATTCACGAGGTCGATGGTCACCGCTAGTATCATGTGTTTGGGGGCAATTGGATGAGAGGAGGCATGTTCACTTGGAAGATGTAATTGGATTAGAGGGGGTATATAGTGGTTACATTGATTCTGCGTTTATATTCTTCAACTATTTCAATGACAGCGGTGTTCTCGGTCTTCCAACAACAGCTGTACGTATTGTGGAGATCGAGAACATCCCCACCACTGCGAAGATTTAGCTGCAATTATATTAAGATCTTGGTGATTCAGAGGCAAAATGTGTATGAAATGCATCATTTGGTTGATGACATTTCATCAATTGATTTTTATGCTCCATGTACCAAATTATGTTCTATGTGTCATTTTCTGAATAAACAAGATAGATCCATGGCAGTAAGCAACCCTCCCAAATTAAGTTCACAATAACAGATATTGCCTGATTTCATAATGCATTATATAACATCTATTCATTATAAGATATTATCATTATGATGTGAGCAGCATCATAAAGTAACTGGACAAAAACAGCAGCGAGTTCGAGAAGTTGAATACCAAATTTTCAACTTACCTTAGTACCCTGAGAACATCAAACAGTATACAAGATAATTCTAAGTGGAAAGCAGTTCTGGACTGTACAAAGACCAACGTGTGTGGTGTTATAAAGGGTTTAAAAGTTGTGAACAAGCCTTCATCTATCACGATGTCGGGCGTCTCGGACAGCGTTTAATGTTATCGTCCTTTCTCTCTCAGGAGGCACAGATCAGCTAGGGGAAGCTGTACTGAAACACTCTGAACCCCTCTCTGCAGCTAATGCTCTCCTCAAGTTTAGACCTTTTCTAGAAAAAGCCGCTCTCCTCAAACAGAAAGCACAACTTAATGCTTACAAGATCATTCTATGTACAAACATGAAGTTGAAAAAGCGAAATCCAACCTCGAGGCATGTCCGATCTGGGAGAGATCTATGAACAAGTCTAAAGAATCGTCAAGTGAAATGTTCCATACATTAGAAAACAAAATCAAAACACTTACAGATGAGAGGACCCATCTAGAAGCCCAGATTCAACTTGAAAAAAGTAACCCGACACTCAGAGAAAAGCAGCTAGAAACATTACTGGCAACAGAAAAAAAACTATTTTTCCAGGCAACGAGGGAACAACTTACAGTATCTATCTCAAATGAATGTGAAGAGCAGGAAGTGTTTTCAAGTCAATAAAAGTAAAAATAAGGAAATCTCCAGGCTAAATAACAGTGTTGATGCATTGACCATAAATTCAGAAAAAATCTGTACGAGCTACATGTAAGAAGACTCGATCGTTTCACATTGGTGAAAGAGAGACGATATGTGATTACCGTGGGGGAAAAGTGTCGTGGATCGACCGGTTAATTTCATGGAAACTAGGATCTGTCACATACCTAGCTGCAGATCTGTAGCTATCCGGAAAAATATATATTGATAGACCGGATAGCTACAGTGCCTCCCATTGAAAAAACTATATTTATTGCGCACAAAAAGTGCGCTCGGTTCTTGATTATATTTTCCTAATTCTTACCTCAATTGCAAGCAGAGAGGGAAGATTTTAAAAGTTTCTATTTCCTTTATCAACTAGAAAACTGACCAGTCAGCAAGGGCCCCGCCATGGGGTAGAATTAATAGGTCGCAGCTTACGGAATGATTAAAAAATTTACGAAGAATAAGCAACAAAAAATGTATTCTTAAAATTTCAAGATAATTCTTGAATATTAAAAAACCTGAAAATAATATCCTTGTATTTACATTAGACAGTAAAGAACAACTTAACATTGAATGCATATTTAAACAATTATGAGGCTTGTGTTATATAAAATGCCAGCCTTCAATGAATGCAGATATCATGAAGGCTTGACCTTATCTTCAAACAAACAGCAGTTGCAGACAAAGGTTTTCATTTATCTAAGACAGATAAAGAATAGCCTGTTAAATTTTCTGCAGCAGGCTAGATAATTAATCCCAAGGGATTAATTGACTACCTCTCTCATCATTTTTCTTCTAAAGTTACAATAAGAACTTTTTCAGTATTAATGACAGAATTGGTTTTTTATACAACTATCCTAAAAATTAATAATATTCTTAATAAACATAAAGTGAAAAAAGCAAATTAAAAAAAAATCTTCTTAAATCTATTTCTTGTTATTAGAATTCAATGAAATCATAAAGTTCTATTAAACAAAAATAAATTATAAAGATTTAAATCCACATTTCAGAGTGTTCATAGCATTCCAAATTGACTAAATTCAAAACAAACTTATTTGTAGACAGAGGTGGTAATTCATCTCAATTTGACAGATAAAGATAATGTTCTGGATTTTCTTCAGGAGGAAAGCTAATTAATCCCAAAGGACTCATAGCAGCTAGTATTCAATTTACAATGGGAACATCTTCAGCAGTTATCTCTCTTTGCCAATGCTTTGGTATATAAAATTAAGGAATCTACCCTACCACCCCAGCTCCAATCCAGGGGACATAGAGAACCAAACTAAGCATCAATATATGTATTTCTGCCTACTGAACTACCATACCAAATTTGTACTTGATTGGACAACAATAAAAAAAGTTGTCCATTCATTCTTATGCATAGTTAAGGAATCTACCCCACCACCCCAGCTCCAAACCAGAGGACATAGAGAACCAAACTAAGCATCAAAATATGTATTTCTGCCTACTGAACCACCATACCAAATTTGAACATGATTGGGCAACCATAAAAAAAGATATTAGAAAAAAACAGAAAATTTGTGGACGGAAGAGTGACAGACGAACAGACAGACAGACAGACAGACGGACGGACGGACGGACAGACAGAGTGATTACTATAGGGCACCCGCAAATTCTTGCGGGGCCCTAATTACATTCGTAGTTGACATCTGAACGAAGCATTTTGGACCGAATTATCTTTGAAACCAAAATGGCAGTATAAATAATCGAAACATTCGATGATTACACTATCAGGGTCAGGAGGACCATTAAAAATAATTATGATGAATGTTTTATTGTGGAAAGAAGCGAAGAATATGTTAGGAACACACGGTTAGTAATATTATGAGATTTCAGTTTTAGGATTTTGGAGAAATAAATCGAAAACCGGTCTATCAATATATATTTTTCCGGATAGCTACAGATCTGCAGCTATCACATACCGTGTGAATGTCAGAGGTATGCAGTGGAAACGACATCTCGACCAAATTCGTGAATTGAATGTTCAGTGCGCGTTAAACAACTCCGAACCATTGAAACGGAATTCGTTTGAGCCTGTTAGTGTATCATCTGACAATCGAGTTGAACCGTCAGAAAAACTGTCAACCGACTTCTAGGGATTCTGTGTCAAAGCCTCATGAACCAGAAATAATCTGCAATTCTACATCTCCTGTTGTCGCTGAGGATACAAATCACATTATACCGCGATATCCACGACGAGAACATCAAAGGCCACAGAGACTGATCAAACAGTGTTTAACAGGTCCAGTCCAAAGACTATTTCTACCTAAGTAGCTATTATTAGCTACCTAGGTATTTAAAGCTACCAAAAGTAGCTATTTTTACCTACTTTATATAATTTCTGCATTTTGCGACCAAAATACCAAACGGCGCAACATGGTGAATACCATATTTTTCGAGGTGACGTAAGTCACCCTCGGTAAGTCAGTGTCTAGAGTAATGGCGGACACCTCTAATCACCATCATTTACAAAATCATTTAGCTTTTCAGTGTAAGAAATGTTTCTCCTGATATGCTAATACATCGTAAAAGCTATCGCGATTTGCTTTGAAAATGATGTAGGATTCATATCTGTACATAATAAAGTTAGGAAGTTTATAGAGCGTTTATAAAATCTTAACTCTTAACCTTTCGATATAAAGCATAGTCCATAACTTTAAAGGAATTACAGACTGTTGTTTGGGTTCGTAAAGAATTTTACAACTATTTCTTATTCATTAATATATCACCCCAATATCTTTAAAAGAACAGAAATGGTCTTTCAGAAGAAAGTCACTGGTGTTGTATTCATTCGCAAGTTAATTACTTCAAAGACGAGCCAGGGGACCAGACGTGGGGGGGAAATCATCATCGAGGGGAATTATGGGAAGGCTCTGCCTTCGCTGTCTGAAAATTATGCTAATTAGGCGATTTACTAATTATCAAAAAATAGTTCATTTTTTTCTTCTATTAACCGCGCTTAAAACAGGTATATCTTTAAGCAATTTTGCATGACATATAATGACATGCCTAGTATGGGAAAAATAATATTTCTCAAGGAACAGTATCTGTGTATTTATAATTTTGACACTGAAGAGCGCACTATTTCTCTGTATTCATACGCGCCACGCTATCTTGTTTGTCAACACGGAGAAGATTGTCGAAGAACATTGTGCCTGAAACAGCTGATATAATCTGTCAACAAATCACTTCAAGGTAATTATTCACGATCTAATGCGTTCATTTTACACATTCGTTCTTAAGTATTCCTTTTTAGTGCAGTGATTTATGTATAAATAACGTAAGTGTATGTAAACAACAAGCCCATCGAATGGGTTGAGCGCCATATTGACAGATTAAAATAGTTATGTAAACATGCAGCAAGAAAATACTATGTAATGTATTTGTAAATGTTTAATTAAATCTAGCATATTCAAGAGGAAAACATACTTTTTGTGCAATTTGCAAATCAAGAATCCATTGTTTTAAAGCCAAACGTAAATTAACTCGAAAATATTGACATCTGAGCGAGGATTTCAAGACTGGAACTCGATTCATTAATATTTGGGAAAAAATATTTTTGGATATGAATAAGATTTCATTGCTTTGACACATGAATAATCTCAAGCGTGTGCATTCCAGAGTTAATATATTTAAAGGAAATTATGCATTTGTTTATTTGTTACTCTGTTCCTATAACTCAAGAGTAGAACTCTGTTGATATTTGGAATATTATTAATAAGATTCCATTGCTTTTATATATTTGAACTATGTCAAGAGTTGACATTCAAGAGTTGATATATTTTTTCAGAAATTTTTGAACAAGTATTTCTTAATATGTTACTATAAATCAAGAGTGGAACTCAATTGATATTTGGAAATCTCATTTTTTGATATCACGATTTTATTGCTGTGGCACAAGAACTATCTCAAGAGTTGACATTCAAGAGTAGATATATTTCAAGTGTGGAAATATTCTTGGAATGGTTTATCTTTGACGTGGAACATAAATCTTTTTTCCTGCTTGTTTTTTCAGCAAAATATTTATTTTGTAGTCTTATCTAAACTTACTTCAGTAATTAATTGAAAACATATTTTCTTTTAATTCATAAGTTAGAATATATTTTCATGAAAGGGGAACTTTGTAATGATCAGAAAATTGCAAAGAATTGCCATTATGATGGTCTCAAAATTAATTTAGGAATCAGAGATAAGAATTTAAATTTGAAATAAGATTAGAGGGGAAATGTAAGTATTTAATACATATAACAAACACTTTTTTGAAATGCTGTAATACTGTTTTCATGAGACATGAAGGGTAGCAAGAAAAGAAAATTACAAGATTCTGATAGTTATCAAACAGATAGGTTGAAATCTGTACAAAAAAGACAGAGACACAATGCAAGAAAATATCCTGTAATATTGAAATGTGTATCTGCTACTTTTCATCAGGGATCAGATTTCTTCTCAGAATATAGCAGAGGTAAACAATGTACTGCTAATTCTCTTGTTTGCATTGCTTATAATGCAATTAATGAAGAAAAATTTGAAAATTGGGATGCAAATAATGTTCAAGTTGTACTCAAGATAGGTGACATTTTGTACAAACATGCAAGAAAAACATGTCAACATGAATATCTTAACCCAGAGGACATACCAAAAAATGTTTGCATTCAAAATGAATTAGTTCATGTAACTGTTTCACCAGTTTATTCAGGGGAAATACAAGTCACTTTTAAAGATAATGGTCCCTTTCTCTCACTTGCTACTGCATTGAATTTGTGCTTTGCAAATACCAAAGATGGAGGTATACTTATATGCAGAGGCAGTTCTGTTGCTGTATTCTCCTCAGGCAGTTGTTTTCAGGTTTTTGACCCACATGCACGTGATGCTAATGGAAATGTTGATGCTGATGGTAACTCTGTAGTGTTGACAGTGAATGGTTTTTCAAATTTACAAGCTCTTTTGAGAAAGCTCTCTGGGTGTGAGGAAGGCGCATATGAATTGTATACAGTTTCTATTGCAAAAGTAGAAATGATGCCACTTTTACAAAGATATATCCACAGACAAGCAGAGGATAGATGTTGCTTAACAATGAACAATATTGAACCATTAAGTGTGTGTCAAACATGTTGTACAGAAATGTCTCAATCTCAGAACAGTATTTCTTCATCTCACAAACATGATGAAGTGATAAAGAAATTTCACTCATCTGTTAATACAGGTCCATCTTTTGTGTGTAAAAGTTGTTCTCAGATTTGGTTTAAACATTCGGTCAGGAAAGCAACAGGTATAAATGAATATTTCTTGCATCAGCATGGCATCGAAAAGCAAGATATTATATGTAACACCTGTCACACTTATTTGAAAGCAGAGAAAATTCCACCATGTTCTTTTATGAATGGTTTAAAATTTCCTGCCAAACCACCAGAGTTGGACATTACTCCTCTTGAAGAAAGGCTCATTGCACCAAGAATTCCATTTATACAGTTGAGGGAAAAGCCTCGGGGTGGCCAAATGAGCATTACAGGAAATGTTGTAAATGTTCCTGCTGACGTAACCTCAACAGTTAAAAAATTGCCTCGTCCTTTGAGTGAAAATGAGACTATACCTTTGAAATTCAAGCGAAGTTTGAGTTTTAAGCATTCTATGGCTTTTGAAAGAATACGCCCAAAGAAAGTCCTTGCAGCTACACAATGGTTGATACAAAATAGTACTTTATTCAAAGCAGAAGGTATAGAATTGAATGAATCCTGGGATTGCCAAGATACTGATTCAGATGGGGAAAATGATTTAAATGCAACACTGAACACAAATTCAGGAGAAAAAACCATCACAGACGCTTGGATAGAAGAAGGTAGTGTGGATGATAGGCCGACAGGCAATACGGACACTCTAATGCAAAGTATTGACTTCCGTGAATTTAATCAGGTTTTGAGTGTTGCCCCTGGTGAAAACTTTAGCCCCCTTAGTATATTTCAAGATAAAAATGCAGAATTCTTATCATTTCCAACCATCTATTGTGGTGAAGCACGACCAGACAACAAATCAAGAACAGTACCTCTGCATTACAGTACTATTTGCAAATGGGAGTTACGAAATGTAGATAGGAGATGTGCACAGTGTATACCAAATCTATTTTACAAGTTGAAAAGAATTCAAATCAAGCAAATCCAGGACAAGGTCATGTTGGCTATTCGAAAGTGCAAACTACAGGGTAAAAAATACACTGTCGCACAAATACTTGACTCACAGACAGCAGATTCTATTGTTCGTTTGAATGAAGGCTTTCATGTTCTTCGAAATCTGTGAGGATCACCTCCTTACTGGGAAAAAGCAAAAAAGGACATTTTCGCTATGATCAGGCAGCTGGGTTTACCCACTTGGTTCTGTTCATTTTCTGCAGCGGAAACAAAATGGACACCCTTACTTAAAACACTAGGAGAGCTTATTGATAATGTGACCTACACGGAAGAGGAAATCAAAGAAATGAGCTGGGAACACAAAAGTAAACTCATAAAGTCTGACCCAGTAACATGTACAAGATATTTTGACTTCAGATTCAACAAATTCTTTGCAGAAGTATTGAGTCACAAAACAAACCCTGTAGGCTTTATTGAAGACTTCTTCTACAGGATTGAGTTCCAGCAGAGAGGCTCTCCTCATGTGCATATGCTTCTGTGGATTAAAGATGCTCCATCTGTTCAAACCCACTCGTACAAAGAAGTAGCTCAATTCATTGACAAGTACGCAACTTGTGAAAAGCATGGGGCAGATGACTTCCTGATAAATTACCAGACACATCGTCATGCAAGGACTTGTATGAAAAAGAATAAACCAATATGTAGATTTCAGTTCCCCATACCCCCAATGTCTCAAACTGTTGTACTGACACCACTAGATGATGATGATGAACATTTCTCAACAGCTGCAATGTCTTACCAGAAAATTGTAGATTACCTCAATTCATCAAAGTTTAGAGAGTCTGAAATTGAAATGACTTTTCAAGACTTTTTATTAGAATTGCAAATGAATGAAGAGTGCTACATCAGGGCAGTCAGATCAACTTTGAAACAAGAAAAAGTTTTTTTGAAGCGAAAACCCAATGAAGTGAGAATTAATGCTTACAATACTGTTCTTCTTCAGAGCTGGCAAGCAAATATGGACATTCAGTTCATTTTAGATGCATATGCGTGTGCTACTTACATAGTGTCCTACATTTCTAAAGGTCAGAGAGGAATGTCCAACCTGCTGCGACATGCCTGTGAAGAAGCAAGACAGAATGACTCTGATATTCGCCAACAAGTGAGGCGTATAGGAAACAAGTTTCTTTCTCACGTTGAGATAGGTGCTCAAGAAGCAGTATATCTAGTACTTCAAATGCCATTGCGCCATACATCAAGGTCTGTGACTTTTATTAGTACTGCTCCGATAGATGAACGTGTTGTGTTATTGAAACCTAGACATGTTTTAGAAGAGCTGAAAGAGGGCAGTACAGATATTGAAGCTGGCAATATCACAAAACTGTATCAACAACGCCCAAAAGCTCTTGAAGGAATCTGTCTTGCTGATTTTGTCTCTTGGTTTCATGTAAAGTATCACAAGGAGAAAATCAAACAGAACACTTCAGAAGAATTGCCTGAAAATGAGCCAGATGAAGAGACTTCTGATGATGCAATATCTGTCACAATAGATTCATGTGTATTTGCTCAGAGTTACATGTTCAGAAATGGTACAGAAATTGTCAAAAGAAAAAAAACCATGGTTTTAAGATGGGTAAATTTTGATGTTGAAACAGACAGCGAGAAACATTATCGTGAACTTCTAATGTTATTTACTCCATGGAGAAATGAAGAAAAAGATTTGATCAGTAAATACGAGTCTTTTGAAGCAAGATACAGAGCTTGTGAAATTCAAATTCAACAGAAGCTTTCTGAGTATCAGCAAGGGGGAAAGGCTTTGAATGATATAGAAAAGGTGCTTTTAAATGTAGATGCAGAGGATTTGTGTACAGATTTTATTGCACCAGCAAAAGAACATGAGGAAGAAATGGATAGAGAAGAAGGATCAACACTTTCAAGTAAATGGGGTTGTTTTGATCCTGGAAAACATGCACCAGATTATGACATAGGCCTAGAGCTTGGAATTCAACGGAAAAATCTGGATGAGGAAATTTCCCAAATGGGGGAAATGGAGGACATACCATACAGGGAAATGTTAAGAAACCTTAATCAACAGCAAAGGGAATTCTTTTATCATGTGTTACACTGGCTGAAAACCAAGAAAGAGCCTTTGTACGCTTTTTTGTCTGGTGGAGCAGGAGTTGGAAAGAGCGTTCTAACACGAGCCCTTTATCAAGCCTTGCTAAAATTTTATTCTCACCAAGTTCATGAAAATCCAGACAATTTGCATGTTCTTCTCTGTGCACCAACTGGAAAGGCAGCTCATAACATAAATGGGTCTACAATTCATGCAGCATTCTGCATTCCAGTCGGTAGAGGATTTGCTTACAAACCATTAGACATGCAACAATTGAATACTATGCGTACTCGATACATGAACCTAAAGGTAATCTTCATAGATGAAATTTCCATGGTTGGTCATGGCATGTTTAACTTTGTAAACCTTAGACTGCAAGAAATTAAAGGATGCACATTGCCCTTTGGAGGACTAAGTGTTGTTGCAGTAGGCGACCTGTTTCAGCTGAAACCTGTCATGGATGGTTGGATTTTTTCTCAGCCTAATAAAGAGTATGGTCCATTGGCAGCAAATTTGTGGAGAGACAATTTCAAACTGTTTGAATTAACCATAATTATGCGCCAAAGGGATGACAGGATATTTGCTGAATTACTGAATAGATTGCGAGAAGGAAATCAAACAGAACAAGACATTACTGTACTATATCAATGTGTGAAGTCTGAGACTGCAGATACACAAAATATACCCCATTTGTTTACCACAAGAAATGAAGTACAGTCATACAATAACAAAATATATGACATGGCAGATGATTTGCAGAAAATCAGTGTAAATGCTATAGACTGGGTTATTGGAGCATCTGAAGAAGCTGTAAAATCCAAAGTGTTAGCAAGAGTTCCTGATGATTCTGCCAGAACACTGGGGTTATCATCTGTATTGTGTTTGGTTATTGGAGTTCCAGCTGAAATAACCAATAATGTTAATGTTCAAGATGGAATCACAAATGGTGCATCATGTACAGTTAAACTCTTTGATTATCGCGTGCAAGGATCAACAAGGTGTAGCATCGTTTGGGTGCAATTTGATGATGAAAACATTGGGAAGGAGTTGCGCAAGGAATATGCAAGACTATTCAAAGGTGAAATTGAAAAAACTTGGACACCGATATTAGAAATAACAAGGCAATTTCAAATTCAGATGAATGGTACATATCATGTTAAACGAAGACAGTTTCCTCTAAGGTTAGGGGCTGCCAAAACTATTCACAAAGCACAAGGCTCAACTATGAAGTCTGCAGTTATAAATTTTGGAACAAGAAAAAATGACCATATGCATTATGTGGGACTCAGTAGGGTTACACATATTGAGAACCTACACATCACAAATTTGAATGAAAAAAAGATTTCACTGTCACCAGCTGTGTTAGAAGAGATGAACAGGCTTAGATGTGAGGGAAAGATGGAAATGTGTATTGATAATTTGGGTAGAAAGGACCCTCAATCTACAGTTTTAACATCATTCAACATAAGATCACTTCATAAGCACAAGGATGATTTGGAGAAGGATTTCAACCTTATGAGTTCAGACGTATTAGCAATTTCTGAAACAAGACTTATCGAAACTGATGATGCTGACACACTTTCTTTGCCAGGATATACAATGTATAGGTTTGATTCTCCACAACATAGCAACCAACGACCATCATATGGTCTTGCTTTTTATGTGAAGGAATCATTAACTGTTCAAAAAATCACCAAAAGAGGAGAACAGAATATTCAAATCTTTTCCTTGCTTATTGAAATTCGCAGCGGAAAGTTATTGTTATTTATGTTTTTGTATATCCCACCAAAGGCCAATCTGAAAACTGTGAAAAACATGCTTCAAAATATGTTTCAAGACTGTTTGAAAGATTCCAACCATGTTGTATTGACTGGAGACTTCAATGCTGACAATCTTTCATCACAAGCAGGAAACATCATTGAATTCATGTCCCACTTCAATTTAAGATACCTACCTACAGGTTCCACAACTGACTATGAATCTGCACTTGATCACATATACACAAACATTCCTGAAACTCAAATTCAAAGTTGGGGGACACTTGAGGCTTACTTTTCAGATCATAAGCCCCTGTATATTGCACTGACATAAATTCACTCAGTTCTTAAATTCTAATCCTGGTCCTTAAAAAGAGGGACACTCGACTGACCCTAATTAGAATGAATAAACATAAATAATGTAGCAATACAAATGTATTATTGTGTATTTCACCTTCAACATCATACTGCCTGTATGATATACAAACTGTACCTAATAATTCACTTTTCTTGCTACTATTTCACACCCATCCAAATTTAAAGTGATTTGACAGCATTATTTAGGGTACTTATTTTTCTTAATTAATTGAATATTTGAAATTTTCATTTAAAAATAAAGAAATAATAATAAGCTGATAATTTCCTGTAACATAAAAAACAAATCATGTTTTTTTTCTTTTATTACAGATGCTAACAGTTGCTAAACTGAGAGAGAGAGCAAGGGAAATAAACCCTACTCGCAACCCCTTAAAGTGAAAGTGTGTGGAGTTGGTACTATTCAAAGGTATCAAACAGACAATGGAGAAAAAAAGGAATGTGCCACAGTTGGACTAGCTGATTCAACAGATGCCATGAAGGGCACTGTATATGACACCACGAAACTCAAATCCCTGACTGCAGACAACACCGTGATTCTGATGAATTACATCTACAAGAATGAAAATGAACCGACAGTCATTATTACCAAAAACACAAAAGTCATGAAAACAGGAGCCATGGAGGTTCCACATGCAACTATGGAGAAAGGTGCGAGGATTGCAAATCCACCACCTGCTATGACTCGTCCCATTAAGGACATCAAGACATCACCAGTAAAGTCCCTGGTCTCTGTCAAGGGCAGAATTGTGTCTGTAAGTACCCGTATTAACTTAAATAACTCTAATTTCATATGTACTACTCTTACAGATTTTAACATATAGTCAGTCATTTTAGCTTAATTCCTATGCAGAATAACTGTGAAATATTGGATACACATCCTTAATTAAACAAATTGTTTTATTATATTGTCAACTACCCTGCTTTTTAAATTAGCATATTCTTATGTCCTAATCTGATTTTTCTCATTTAAGGAGGATATGACCAAAACTGTGAAGGTGAAGGGAGTGGATGTCTCTGTAAAGAGTGTCTCTCTCAAAGACGACACTGACAGCATTAAAGTTTCCCTGTGGAGGGACTTGAGTGACTCATCCATTGTTGGGAAATACTTGTCTATAACCAATGTTGTTGTGACCAGCTTCAATGAAGAGATCTCTGTGTCAACGACTTCTAAGAGTGTTCTTGAAGTAAGATTGTACTCCCAATTTTAATTCATAAACTTGTTTCAAAGGCATTTATGTAATAAATCATATGATACAAAATGGTATCTATTTACAGTAAAACCATATTATTATAGCAAACGCGCCTATAATATTTAAGTCTTCCAGCTAAGTTATTTTCATTCCTATCATTTTAAAGAGGGGGTTGGGGGGTTAAATGAGCTAAATTGTTCCATCACTGGCACTTTGTGTCTTTATTTTATCCCTGTTTAATGTATTGCAACAATAAAAATACACTCTTTCTATTAATATACTATTATTCTATTATATAATGTACTGCTTTCAAAAATTACAAGCAATTCTTAAATAAAATAATGCTCATTGAGTCTATTAAATAAAATAATGCTCATTGAGTCTATTATTTTAAAGTATTCTTCTCTGTTCCAGGAATGTGAGCCGCCAGTAGTAAAGGTTCAGGGATCCGTCATCGGATTTCATAAAGCAGAACTACACATCTCCCTCCTCATGAATGTAAAGGATGACTACCTAACTTATGATGTACCTCTTGAAATGATGTCCAAAGCATTGGATTGCACTCTCGAAAACTTGGAGAGCGAGATGGAAAAGAAACTTCCACTCCAGTGCTCTTTTGTATTCAAAGACTCGACAGTGGAAAAGATCATCTCCGTCGGCAAATCCAAATAAATGTGCTCTCTGTCCTGTCAATATAGATCTTCCTTTCCAAAACCCTGTGAAGTTTCCTGACATTTCTGTATTCTTCCTTTTCATTTGTAACTTGTACTGCAGTTAACAAGGAAGTTCATTTGATTAGAATTGGGGTGGAGGTATTTACTAGACACATAACTTTCTTCAAAACAGTTTCCAGCCGAAGAATTGCTTTCAAGTGTAATTCATTTAGTTTTATAATGAAGTTGTTTACCCCATTATTCCCCTTGTATTTTTAACTGTTTTTATTTTACAACAGATTTATTAGTGATTTTTAAACTTGAGAAGAATTGGGATTTTTCATTGAACAATTCAAAATGCATGATGTACATGTATATAGACTGTTCACATTACAACCTAACTTGTATTAAATTATGCTTCTCTCAACATATCTGATTTGTAAATACCATTGATGTGTTCTTGTGTGGTTGTGTATTTGTTACCTTTTTATCTCGATATGCCATTTTAAGCAAATCAAACTGTTCTATATTGCCATCATTTAATTTATCCATCAACAATGTTTATTGCTAACTTTTCACAAAAGTACAAATTCTTCAGCCTTTATGTACCATATATTCATTGTTAAAATATTTCGTACAACAGATTTCTTGTATCTCCTATATGTCACTGACATCATGTGCTACAAACAGTACGCTAGGTCTTCCTTAAATGTTAAAACAACATTTCTTGATAAATAAACTTGTATGTTCTTATTTCCTGTGAAAAAATAAATAACAGGTATACCGTATTGTACATTACTTAAGTTTCATACTATATATAATCTTTGACATTTTCCATTTTAAATCCATTCATACAAGATTAGTACACTGTTTTTTGTTCCTATTCCTTTAACCACAGTTGTAACCTTCTTGCTGAATTAATGTGACAAGTCCATTGAGAAGATGTATATATTTAATGTATATAGAGCATTGTATCATCATGACTTGTTTACCTACTCAGGGTTTTTTTTTTACCTCAGTTTACATACATGTGATCTTAGCATTTTCCTTAGAGATGTTAGCCTGCATGCATACCGACTTGTTCATATCCTCTTCTTTATGTAATTTTGTTATTTTTTCACATGATGATACTCAAGGATATTTGTTGTTTTGTTTAGCTATGAAGTTTAACCATTATGGTTACTTAGTTTAGCTATTATTCAGCATAATGTATATATTTCCACCACATTCTATATGTTCAGTGTTCCTTTCCTTTTTTTAGATGTTAAATATATTACAACAACATTGATATAAAGGGATTCTAGTGCTTATGATAAGTACTGCTACTAATCAGGGACCATTTTACTCATTCATTTGTGATAACAATATCAGTTGTATACCCATGTTTCATTATTATTATTATTTTGTATTACTTGTATATTTCTGTACACTTGGACATGTTTGGATGATACTGATAAACATGTACATAGCTGTTTCAAATGTGGTTAATTTTATTTTGTGTACAGGTTACCTACTGTGTTCACCATCCAATCACTTTACACATTTGTTAAGTTAATGATAACATTGGAATGTATGTACAAATATTGCTATTTGTATAAGTTTCTCTTTACAATCTTCAGTACTAGTATATCTTTGCTTTGTGCTTGTAAACATAGGTTTGTTTAAATTCAAACTCTGGCATCTCAATCAAATGCATTGCAGCTTTTGAGAAACATTTTATAAATACATTGTTCTAAACACTCTGTTAACTTGTATGTAATTTTTATTGTTTTCTTTTTTTTTTCTAATTTTGTCAGTACATTTAGACATTTTTAGTGTAGATATGTAGAACTTAGAATTGTATTTGTTTTATATTATTATGCATTTTGTGCCAATTTTCAAACATCCTGCCAATCAGAGACATGTTCTCACTTACATAAAAGCCAATGGTGTTACTTCTTTGTAAGTACTAATAATGTGCTGTGCCATTTATGTGTTACATTCTACAACATTTATGTTCAATTGCCTTGCCCATACACTATTACTATAGTGCTATTGATAATGTTTTACTGAATACCGTAAATCTGGATATTTCTGCTATTGATACATTTTAGCAATTATGTGAGTTCATTACACTCACTATAATATAATTTGCTTCAAATCATTAAACAGTAAGAAAATGTAAACAAAGGAGTGATCATTGGCAAAATATTGGAACTCAAAAATTAAAAACAACATATTGCCCCACATTCACAAAACAAAATTGACATAAAAATATCCAGATCATAACGGTATAATTTTAAAAAATATATTTTTGCTGATTCTTTGATACAGAACTGACAATGTTTTCTGCTACATTATTTTATATACCTTTTATGTTTTTTAAAGATATATATATGTATTTACATGTTAATACTGGTAATCCCTTTTTTGAAAAACTTCTGTTGCACATGCTAGCAATTATGTTTACTGCCAACAAATTTTTCTAGTCCATGTTATACATAGTTATCTTTAAGTACAGTCAATAAACATTGGAATGAATTGAATTATGACTTCATTTTCTTACAAAGTATCACAAGTTTAAATGATATGTTTTTCTGCAACACCACCTTTCAAATTAAGAAACAAAAAAAGAAAGTTGCCTTGTCAGTCCTTGTTATCTTTTTTTTAGAGTGAACCTCTGTAATGGATAATCATGATTTCAAGCTTTCAGTTTGATCAGAAAATGCTTTCTCTCTGCCAGATTTAAGTATAACAATTTACAAAATTTCTCTCCATTGGAACAAACTTTTGTTTGTGTGTCCTGAACCTAACTTCTGGTAACAAAAAATTAATGGTACAAAGAAATGAAAGAATAAGATGTGTATGTGAAACATTATGCGACCAGCGACAACAAAATTCGGGAAAAGAGATATTTAGCATAAAGGTCACAATCATGGTCACAAGGTGATTGACCTTGGTGTCATTTGAAAAAGTTTGATCAGTGGAGTCTGCACACCAAATATGAAAACTTAATCTCTCAAGGTTCAAAAGTTAAAGTGAAAGTTAAAAAAAAAAACAATTTAAAGCTATGAATCACTGTTAAGGTCACAAATTCCTTGACATCATTTGAAAGGGCTTAATTTGTGGAGTATGCATACCTTATGTGGAGTCTATATCTTCCACTGTTCAAGAGTTTAAATGCTTTTAACTTTTACATAAATTCAATACACCAATCTCCTTTCATTACTTTCAATCTGTCATTTCAACCCCATGCGTCACCTCGATTCAGTACTTTCAGTACTTTGATTTGATACAGTCACACTAATGACGAATACAAAATTTTGGCCAAAAAAATAATTACTTCCTGAATTGGCAATTTTACATTAGTTTCTATGCAAAATTGATAATATACGAAGTTTTCATTTTTGGCCAAGACCCATGACTATCACTTTAAGTGCCGAGCGCTTGGAGAAGAAACAGTCCCTATGTTCACGTCTTAGATATGACGCAGCGATGTGAACGAAAATCGAAGCCGGGCTTTCCGGTCACGAAGCGAACGGTCTTCCAACCGTGACCGGCTGTGAAATGCAAAATCGATTTGTTTAAAAGAACCGGGTTAGTGTTGAGAGGTGATCGTGATTGTGGCGGGTGTGAGAAGGGCGAGTCAGAAACCTTATTATTGGTCAGTGAATGTCGACTGTGATGGGGCTGTAGAAGAAAAAGGGACACCGAGACTGATGTATTAGACTGATACGTGTCATGAATTTCTAAAAACAGACGGACGAACACTTTGGTCCATAAGCTCTTCTGGCCTCTAACCAATACAGATATAAACAAACCCACAAGTATTTTTGCGTTTAACTAAATATATGATTGTCTGACGTCACGGCGTCAGACAGTACTAGATTTAACCAGGGCTTATTTATGCAGTTGTTCATGAATTTGTTTAGATAGCTTGATGGTGGACAATTCGATACATGCATAATCTCCAAAGACGCATGTAGCTGGTCCCAGGAGAAATGAGCTTTTATTTACATTACTGAATGTTCTTGTGTTTAGTATAATCCTTGTTTTCATCTTTGAACATGTCCGCTTCACTTCTTTATACAAAATGCCTTATTTTATAAATCTCACTGTTTTGTGTTGTGTATCAAAGATTAATAATTAAGTCATTTTGTATGTTATGGTTAAATAATTGAATGCTTGTTTCAGTAAAATTATACCTTGACATTGAAATACTTGTACTTAAACATCAGGCACGTGGTCAAATATTTTCTCCTAATTGCCCTGTTCCATGTTTTGTAAAAACTGATAATACGGTGCCTGAGAAAAATGCAGCACTTTTAATTCTTTATTGTGTAGTAGGAAAGGAGAAATGCACGAAGAAAACATATGGCTGGACCGGGAATCGAACCCGGGACCCCTGTATTACTAGTCAGGTGCTCTAACCACTGAGCTATCCAGGCCGATATCCACGGTCCGTAAAGCCCCAACTTCTACATTCAACCCTACTTAAACAGTCTTCGACCTCGAAGACACAAGTTCTAGGGCCCTGCCAGGAATTACTAATTTACACATACACTGTAACCTGAACAAGGCCCCCCACACTGGCCACCAAATGTAGTAGGAAAGGAGAAATGCACAAAGAAAACATATGGCTGGACCGGGAATCGAACCCGGGACCCCTGTATTACTAGTCAGGTGCTCTAACCACTGAGCTATCCAGGCCGATATCCACGGTCCGTAAAGCCCCAACTTCTACAATTGTGTAAAATATATTTGTTTGTTGCTGAGGTGTTATACTTCACTCCTATCCAACGATTATATTTTGGACGATATTAAATTGTAAATTAGTTTGCATCTTCTTGTTTCTTTTCCATTATGCTTCAGTTCAGAATTTCATCAATCAATTACGTGTTAAAGAGAATCATTGTACATCAAATGGTTTGAAAAACAATAAAAGCTTTCAGGAACAGCAGGGGAATGGTCAGCATGTGTAATGCTATGCCAAGATTGTTATCGCCAGGGTTAAGGTTAGGGTTATACGAGTCCATAACTGATCAAATTTCATCATTTACAACCTTCATTTTAGATCTGTTTGTTTAATAAAAATCAGTTAGGTCATTTAAAATATAAAACATAACTTGAAAAATGCTGACCCCGGGATCAAGTAACATCTTTTGCCTAAGTAGATCAAAATCTCTATTTTATAATAAAATGTTGTAAAAGTCAAGCAGACCAGAAGGGTTAGGGTTAGGGATATTTTTAACATTGTTTTACAGAGATGTTATGTGCGAATGAAGAAAAAAATTCCATAATTAATAAATATTTTATCCGCGATTAAAAATTTCACATAAGTCTTATTTTGTTTCATAATCCTGGAGCCAGGAGATTCAATTTAAAGTTCTTTGTACATTGATTATCATATATAATATTGATTACGCATGCATGGTCTCTTGAAGATATATTATCGAACGAAAGAAATTATATAACATAATATATAAGTTCTTCCTGCATTGTGAATTTAAGCAAACCACGTCAGACAAGCTTTTTTAGGAAAGCCAATACTTGTTATAATTTTAGTACAATCGAATCATATCTTTCCAAACATACACTAGTTAAGTCGTTCTTAAACTTAAACAGATCTCGTTTGTTCACCGATGGTTTTACTCACCCTAATACTTGTTCGCACAGAATCCGTTTGCCTTTATGTAATGTAGGATAAAATCTAATGAATTCCTCTTTTTTAATTCTTATTAACAATAATATCAATGGTGGTGATGATGATTATGATTTTGTCATTCTTCATACAAAGGCAAAGGATTTGTATACTGCATCGGTCGCGCTTCAGAAAGCATCTGGGGCGACATGAGTAAAAAAGGACAAACTTCAATAAGGTATAGACTGTATAAATAATCATTCAGTTTCAGTAAATCTGGAAAAAGTTTGAATTAAGTTGGGTGAATATAAATCGATAATATAATAAAAAAAAACATACAAAAACTTTTTAAATTTTATCTATCTATCTATCTCTCGATACTACTCGCCCTCAAGTTTTGAGTACTCTGAGTAGGGTGCGCAGCTAATTAAAAAATGTTTAAAAAAATATAGAAAAGTAAATTTCAAAGCGGTGAAAAGGGAACAGTATTAAATTTTTAGTGAAGATAAAAAGTTAAGAAAAACAGTATTCACAATTAAAAGATGTAAAAACACTATAAAATGATTAAGGTCTGGGGTGATTCAGTTTGCTCACTTCCAGTTTGAAATGTTCAACATCTGGAAGCGAGACAACAATGCTCGGCAGTCTGTTCCACTGAACTATAGTAAGAGGGAAAAGGAATATTTATACACATTTTTTGTAGTTTGTATTTGGCGAAAGGTGAGGGAATGAGATGATCAGGTAGTCCTACTTTGGGGGATGAATTGAACTGAGGGGATGGCTACTAGTCCATGCACGATCTTGTACATAAGTACAAGCCTTGCATCCGCCCTCCTTTGTTGCAAGCTTCGCCAACATAGGGTTTGTAGCATATCTGTGACACTTGATGTTCTTCTAAAATCCGACATCACCCACCTTGCAGCTCTGCGCTGAACAGCATCAACTTGGTTAATAAGTGTAACCAAGTGAGGGTCCCAAACGCTGGCAGCATACTCAAGCTGTGGACGTACCGCTGCTTTGTATGCTGCTGACCGGAGCTGCTGGTTCCTGGTCGGTATATTTCTGCGTAGGAAGCTGAGGGAGCTGTTGGCTTTATTTGTGATCCGGCTTATGTGCTGGCTCTCACTCAAAATTGAAACCAATTTTTAATATTTTGATACGAGGTTTTGAAGACCATATAGATAAAGATTATTTTATACTATGTGTGACATTTTGCACGATTATGCATCAAATATTTTTTTCTGTGCAACAAGTCCGCGTAATTTTTGAACGGTCCTCGTATTAATCAACCATTTTATGACTAAATTCCGGAATATGTGGCCCCAGGTTCAGGGGAGTCTCTTTTTGTAACTCGGATCTGCCCCTAACAAAAAATACTGTAGCAAACTATAATAGTTTACCATAGTTAACTATAATACCAAGTTAAAACTTTGGAACATGTATTTACTATAGTGAAAACTTTTGATCTTTGATTTAATGTAGTGAAAACTTTGGAACTTTGATTGACTTTAGTAAAAAAATTTGGAACTTTGAATTACTACGATAAAAACGTTAAAACTTTGATTTAATATAGTAAACTATAGCTTTTTTTTTTGTTAAGGGCCTCTGGGTATTAAGTTAGTAGAGTAAGCATGCTAAGTTTATAATTATGATAAGCAATGGTGCCTCTTTCAAAATTGTGAATGTCTTAGATAAGAGGTCCGCGGGCCTCATAGGTCATTTGAGTAAAGTATAACAACTTTCAAATAATTTAAATTGGTTCGCGTTTTATCCCAGAAGCCATGACATTCACAATTTTGAAAGAGGCTTCTTCTCTGAAACCACTGAACCAATCTCAACCAAATTTGGCATAAAGCATCTATGGGTGAAGGGGAACATAAATTGTGAATTTCGTGATCCCCCCCTGGGGGATGGGTCAAAAACCACTAAAATAGTGCAATTTTTAAAAATATTTTTTACTCCTGGACATCAAGCAGTCAAACTGTTGGTATGATTGTAATCAGGATTGAGTCCTCTACCAAAATTGTGAAATTCATTGCCCTAGGGTCAGGGGTTCTGGTGTTAGGGCGGGGCTCTATTGATTATATAGTGAAAATGAAGTAAGTCTTTAAAAATCTTCTGCTCTGCTCCTGGGTATTAAATAAACAAATTAAGTTCATAGTTATGATGAGCAAGAGTGTCTCTTCATAAATTATGAATTTTAAGGCCCCAGGGTCAGGGGTTCTGGTGTTAGGGCGGGGATTATATTAATTATATAATGAAAATGCTTTTAATCTTTGAAAAATCTTCTTCTCTGCTCCTAGGTATTAAATACACTAATTCAGTAAATAATTATGATGAGCAAGAGTGCCTCTACCAAAATTGTGAAATTCATGGCCCGAGGGTCAGGGGTTCTGGTGTCAGGGCGGGGCTCTATTGATTATATAGTGGAAATGCAGTAAGTCTTTAAAAATCTTCTGCTCTGCTCCTGGGTATTAAATAAACAAATTAAGTTCATAGTTATGATGAGCAAGAGTGGCTCTATCAAGTTTTTATATTTTATGGCCCCAGGGTCAGGGGTCCTAGTGTTAGGGCGGGGCTCTTTTGATTATATAGTGAAAATGCATTAAATCTTTGAAAATCTTCTTCTCTGCTCCTGGGTATTAAAAAAACATATTAAGTTCATAGTTATGATTGATTGAATATTGTTTAACGTCCCTCTCGAGAATTTTTCACTTATATGGAGACGTCACCGTATGCCGGTGAAGGGCTTCAAATTTTGACCTTTACTCGGCACTAAGGGCCATTGAGCAGTGAGGGATCTTTATCGTGCCAGCGCCTGCCGCTGACACGGGGCCTCGTTTTTTAAGGTCTCATCCGAAGGACCCGCAACTTTCACTTCAAAGTGCATGGCGAAGGAACAGTTGCTACCTATTCTAACGACTAGGTCGTTCGCGGCCGAGATGCGAACTCACGACCTCCCGATCACGGAGCGAGCGCTCTACCGACTGAGCTACCGTGAACGGTCATGATGAGCAAGAGTGTCTCTTCATAAATTGTGAATGTTATGGCCCCAGGGTCAGGGGTTCTGGTGTTAGGGCGGGGATCTATATTAATTATATAATGAAAAAGCATTTAATCTTTGAAAAATCTTCTTCTCTGCTCCTAGGTATTAAATACACTAATTCAGTAAATAATTATGATTAGCAAGAGTCCCTCTACCAAAATATCAACTGTTCCTTTGCCATGCGCTCGGCACTTTGAAGTGAAAGTTGCGGGTCCTTCGGATGAGACCTTCAAAACCGAGGCCCCGTGTCAGAGGCAGACGTTGGCACGATAAAGATCCCTCGCTGCTCAATGGCCTTGAGTGCCGAGTAAAGATCAAAATTTGAAGCCCTTCAACGGCATACGGTGACGTCTCCATATGAGTGAAAAATTCTCGAGAGGGACGTTAAACAATTTACAATCAATCTTAATACAGCCTGACTGATTTCTGCTACATTTCATTGCCTGTTTGATTGTCTGTACAAAACGCTCAGCTACCTGTTGCTAGATCGGTGGTATGGGGTAATTTTGAAATGTTGGATTCCATTAGCACTTAAGTACTGATCCACGTAAGAATCAGGCAGAAAGTACTAATAAGCCGGTACAGTGAAAATCATTTCATTCATTAAATCTGATTTTAATATATTCATTTTGGTCTAAAATAAATGATAAGTAATGATTTTGCTGTAATTCTTCATTCATCACCCAGCTGGGGATAAATTTGTAAAGGGGGGTGTTCTGTATACATCGTATGTATATAGTGTATATTTCATGAAATAATTTCCTTAAAACCCAACAGGATTTGGAAAATCAAAATACATGAATACAATAATGATGGAAAGTAGAAATCAAATATAATTTAATAATTTTGTGCAAATGAATAATTGCAAAGTTTTAGGGTAATCAAATAATGCAATTTGCTACAATTCTTTGTAAAAATTATCTCCCTTGGGCAGTTTTCATAGGTGGCGCTAGTAAAATAAAAAAATGGCAGCCTCCATGGCAGATCGCTTCGCAAAATTGTATTGGAGAAATGTGCATTATTTATTGCAAAGTCCTGAGTTAACTGACATAAATTGCATAAAAGGAATTCACAAGAACAGAACTATGGATGCAAGCACGTGTATACGAAGTGAAAAATCTGATGAAAAATAAGGTGTAAAAGGCGACTAAATGGGGCGGTCCATCGGATGAGACCGTATAAACCGAGGCCCCGTGTCACAGCAGGTGTGGCAAGATAAAGATCCCTCCCTGCTCAAAGGCCGTAAGTGCCGAGCATAGGCCTAAATTTGCAGCCCTTCACCGGCAATGGTGACGTCTCCATATCAGTGAAATATTCTGGTCTGGAGAGGGACGTTAAACAGCATACAATCAATCAATCTAAGGAATTACTACACTCGTATTGATCAAGGTGATGACAATTATTTCATACTGCCGATATCAGTATGAACAATGTCAGAAGTTCAACTACAAGGCCCTCCAGCTGAATGCAAAAGTAAGCCCATGGAAAGAACGTCCACACCGCGTAGGCACTTACTGAACTTGGAAGGTGAGAGCAATGTAGTTTTGAAAGAGGTTAGATTAATTTTTAGACAAAATTGACTTTTCTTAAAAATTATCATTGATTACAATTTAAACAGTAATTTAAAAGTAATCTGTTGACGGTGCGATCGTTAGAGTGAGCGCAAACTCTTCAATTGTTTTAATATAGATCGGGCTCGTCAAACCGCACGTAACATTTGGTGCATCTAGACTCTGACGTTACATGACGTTGTATGTAAGTTACAAATACCAAGAAACTACTGAACAGTGCTGAAACATTTGCCGTGATTCTCGCAAGAATGTAACTTTGCTAAGTGATGCATTGTGGGTTAAAATTACTGTAGCAAAAAATTCTTAAGAATACATGTGCAGTCGTTAGAGCTTACAGTTACGAGCGTCGCTTTGGGACGCTTGCTGCGCTCGCTATTATTGGGGGTGGGGGCTGAGCTGACCAGTTCATATGGAATTGAAACATAAGGATAGTACATTTATACATTCGCCCTTGATGCCGTTCGCTCTTATTGTGGTTCGCCTTGAGTCTGCTCCCTCTAAAAAAAATTAACACTTGGTCCATTGCTCCGTTGTTGCGTCAGATATTGGATATTTTCAGGTTTTAGCACTTTTGGATTATCTCCCCTTTTCAGTTAAAATAGACAAGTTTATCCGTGGGTTTCCGACGATGAAAAGCTGACATGAATTGTGACGACTAAAAGAAAATAATTATTTACAAATATGGTAAAATCTGAAGTAATAGATATGGAGTTAAGGATAAAATTTATTATCACTGCATGCCTTTTCAATTTCATTTACTGATCAGTCAATTTGGTTTCAAACAAATCTTGAATCTTCGAAGGAGTTTTTTTGTCATTAATGTAATTACTTTATGTACTAATGTACTCATTACATTTATATTACATCAAGAAGATGCTTGAGTTTCTGATTGACAATATATATGTGGTTTTTGGAGACCAGGTATTCCAACAAGACCAGGTATTCCAACAATCTATTGGAATTCCCATGGGTACAAATTGCGCTCTGTTGTAAGCAAACTTATTTTTATGCCCCGCTATGAATATGGCCGGGGCATATAATAGTGTTTGTCATGTCCGTCTTCCGTCCTTCTGTCCTTCCGTCACACTTTGCATTTAGCTCTGTTCAAAGCTAAGTTTCAAAGAAACTATCCAAGATATTTTCATCAAACTTCATATGCTGATAGATATTGATGAGAGCTATGGTTCATCTAGGGAGGAACACTACCAGACTTGCTTCGGATGCTGGATCTGACTGACATTTTCAAGACGAGTGATCAGGTAAGTTTTAGGAAAAGGTACATTCCTAAGGAACAATAAGCCCTACTTGGACCAAACTTGCATGGATGATGCATCTAGGGATGGACACTACCAGACTTGGTTCGGATGCTGGATCTGACCTATATTTTCATTCCCAAGTAACTATAAGCCCTACCTGAACCAAACTTACATGGGTGATGCATCTTTGGATGGACACTATCAGACTTGCTTCGGATGCTGGATCTGACCTATATTTTCATTTCCAAGTAACTATAAGCCCTACCTGAACCAAACTTGCATGGATGATGCATCTAGGGATGGACACTACCAGACTTGCTTCAGATGCTGGATCTGACCTATATTTTTATTCACAAGTAACTAGTTGCAATAGAATACATTGTTATTTATGAAAAATATTTCAGGATGTCTTTCCTATAGAGCCACGTTATGTAAGCACTGTTAGTCAAACATAACATCGTACCGTAGTCATTTAATTGATGTAAATAAATTGCCGAAAATTTTGAAATTTCAGCATGTTCAAGGAACTCTTTAAAATATTTTAATATTTTTAAGTTCCTTTTTTGTAATGCGGTAACTCAATCAAGAGGCCTGATAATTAAACACGGCAAATCTACTTTCAAAAATTTCCCAAGTAGTTCGACTATCGGTCAGAATTTCCTCTGCTTTTCAGAACATATTTTCCCTTTTACCAATATGTACGACCATAGCATTTGTTTAACGAATAAGCAATTTTTAAATATGTGTGTGTTTGTGATTCAGTTGGGAATTTGTTCGCGAAAATACTGCGAAATATTAGTACTTCGCGTAAACTCTGCAACACAGTAAAATCTCAAATAATGGAGAACCCTGCCAAAAGCATGCTTTACGTATGAACAATTTCTTAAACGAGGTAAATTATTGAAAAGCAAGTTGATGAAACAAGAATATCAACAGTCTCGTTTAAAGTTATTATTTCGTAAATTCTATGGCCGATACAATGACCCTTAGCAAATACAATTTATCATTCAATGAAATGCTGACTGACGTTTTTCATACCGATTGTTTGTCAATTATTTATACACTGAATTGACCACGGATTTTTTCCGTTATTTCCTGATTATGACAACGAGCACACGGCGAGTGTGACCGGTCGGCAGGGGAAGCTCACTCCTCCATGGCACCTGATCCCACCTCTGATGTTTCGGGAGTCCGTGTTTGCTCTACTCTTATTAGCTCTTCTGAGCCAAAGGCTCAAAGAGCTTATGCTATGGCCATTTGTGCGGTGTGCGTTAACTTTTAAGAATATGGGCCATAGCTCAAGAACCCCTTGGCCAATCAGTGTCAACTTTGTCACAGGGTATCCTTGGCCCAAGGGCTACCATTTATACTTTAATAAGGGTTGGGACCCTGAATCAAGGGGAGATAATCAGGAGAACAAAACAAAAAGCACTGGTTGCTATAAAAAATCTTCTCCAGAACCACCAAGAAGATTTTCACCAAACTTACATACAAGGATAAGGATATGTTGAAGATTAAAAATTGTTCAAGGCATGACCCTGGGGCAAAGGGCGTGGTCTCAAGTTCACTTTAAAGTTGACCTAAATTTACAATTAATAAAAATGTTCATATTTTGCTTACTATAAAGGCTAGGATCATCAAATCTTGTAAGTTGATGCATCTTAGGACTTCACATCATGTTAACTCAAAAGTAGGTCCATGGCACCTGATCCCACCTCTGATGTTTCGGTGGTCCGTGTTTGCTCTGCTCTTATTTTGTATATTTGTTTAATGGACTTTGAGATTGAATACTGTTCGTTATTTCCATATCCTTCTTTCATTTTATTAATTTAAAATCATAATTAAATGATAAGAAATGAATGTAATACGCGCACTGATGAAGTTTTCCGTCCAAATTTTACATCGATCAAAGAAAAAATTATTACATTCATTTCTTAAGTGAAAATTCTCGGAATAAAAGAATTGCCTGAGGAATATGTTACACAACTCGCACAATCTAATTAAAATTAGATGTTAAATCCGCTCGAATACTATCTACACAAACATCTTACAACATCCAATTAGGGGTCACGTCAGAGTTCAAATTCTATAAAAAAAATATTGAACAATCATAGCAAACTGGATGTTTTCTTGTAAACCAATCAGATACGTCGTTGAAAACTGCGATCAGTAGCCTAAAACTGCGATCGGTAGTCTATGTAAAATGGCGGCGTAAGAGAAAATCAACAAGGCGATCGAAAACGTATTAGAAAGATTTCATATTTCAAGTCTGAAAGAAGAACCGAGAAAGATTTTGTCTACTGGACAGGATGGACTGTGTAGCGGTCCTCCCGACTGGATTTGGGAAATTCCTTCACTTTCAGATGCTAATTCCAGTACGGAGAGAAATTGGAATTGAGGTTTCCAAAATTTTATTGTGCTGTCCATTGATTTTGCTTATGCAGGACCAAGTAGCTCACTTGCAGAAAGTTTCAAAGAAACACGCACGCTAGCTCTCGATTCCCGCCTACATTTTGGAACCATTTAATTCAATATGAATAGATATTTGGCCATAAAATCTTTGTTTCATGCAAAAAAACAGTTCAATGGGAATTGATAAATCGTCTTAATACCATCGTTTAACAGTAATTTATCTACAATTCCAGCTCTTGAAAAAGGGGAGTAGACGATATTTTCAATTGAAATAGGAGTTTCAAGCTTCACCGCATTTTGAAATATTCTTGGATATCTTTAAATGTTCCTTTTATCTTTTTTTATGTTTTACGAAAATAAATAAAACATAAATATTTCCAAAAAATTTTATGTTCCAGTTGTATATCGCTTTGAGAATGGTGGAAAATAGGCATATTTATGGTTTTTGTTCAATAAACATATGCCCCCCCCCCCCCGTGTTAAACAAAAAGCTTTGGTATGAGTTTGTAAAATACCATTCCTTATAACCTGTAAAAAGGAATTTTTGTGACACGGGGGGAAAGATGTTTTAAAGATATTTTCCGTTTTCCATTGATTTCTGTAGGAAAAAAACACAAGTTTTACCAAACTTTTAGAGTTATCTCTCTTTGTTTTCCCAAATAAGTAATGTTTTATGAAAAATCATAGAATTATCTATTAGAACTCGAAAACTGACCAGTCAGCAAGGGCCCCGCCATGGGGTAGAATTAAAAGGGTGCAGCTTACAGAATGATTAATAAATGTACAAAGAAAAAGCAACAGCAACTGTATTCTTAAAATTTCAAGATAATTCCTGAATATTCAAAAACCTGAAAATAATATCCTTGTATTTAGGCAGTAAAGAACAACTGAACATTGAATGTATATTTAATGTTCAGTTGATTGAATTATAAAATTATGATGATGATTATTCTAAATGTTATAACACCCCCCCACCCCCCTTGATGAAAAGTTAAGTCCCTAAACTAGCAACATATTTTATTGCATCTGCACATTTCAAGTCTCTATTTCACCACCTTTTCTAATTCTTCAAGTCCATTAAATTTAAACTCCACCATGATAGCTGCTAGGGCACTTCTCTCATCTGGTAGTACTCTGACGTCTATTTGTCCATAGTTTCTAAGATAATTTAAAATTATTCCAAAGTGTTTTGGATCTCTGTCAACAAAGTATGACAGCACATTTCCTGATGTTTTCATGCTGATCAGTTTGGAAAGCTTTGAAGGTATTTGGTTTACTGTCCCTCTAGTTGTTTTGAACTTGTAACCCCCAATATCCAGTTGAATAATGTCTGACTTTGCGGCCCATGGGTCTCTGAATTGGTTTGCAATGATGCTCATGTACCATTCTTTTTCCATACATCACAGCAGTTATGTAAATGGTAAATGTCCTCCTTGTTGCAAAAGTATGAATTACACAGTACTTTGCGTTGACACTGAGTGTCTTTTGCCAGCTGGACAAGTTCTAAATCCACTTTTTTAAACATCCCTTTGCGGAGTTTGAAAAGTATCACTTCATGGGACAGTTCTCCGGTTCGCCCTGCTCTACCCATCTGTTGCACGAAGGTATCAATTTCATGTGGCAATCCATAATAAATTATGTTTTCTAACTAGGAGATCTCCTGTAGGAGAGTAGGTTTTCTCCCAGCACAGGACACTAAGATATATTGTGTTCAGGACGTTTTTCCTGGAAGAAGTCAAAGAGTGTAGACGTTGCCAGGGTCTGGTTACTTTGATCATCTATTATGGCATACACAGTCCGAGCTACTTACTATTGGTGTATCTTCTACTTTACAAGTATACACGCACTTGGAGTATCTTAGCACACGATCTGTTCGTAGGACGAATTGTTCCACAGACTTGTTTGCAGGCAGCTGTCACTTCCTTATCGTTTTGGTCAGGGTGAAGCGCCGTGGGGTGTTCATTAGATTTGCATATGCCACATGGTGCATTTGAATGCAGTCCAGCTGAGGCTGCTTTAGCAAGGGATATAACAGGCCGTTTCAGGAATGCAATCTTGATGGGTTTTTTTCCAAAGGAGAAAGGGTAAAGCTTGTCTCCATGATCTATAATAAAAATTATATCTGAGATTAAACACACCGACACCCATCACATACGGAGAAATACGAAATACATGTATATGTACATGAAAAAAATTAATAATCGGAGAAGTAAATTAGTAAACTATATGAAAAATAATTGCATACTATGGAATCATTTTTAATTTCTACCCCATACATTGGGTTTTCTGTAACTATAAGGAGTTTGATTTTTGCATTCTCTTTAAAGTTTTTGGCTATGTTCCTTTTAGAACGCAGAAACAACTTTCACTTTTCCCTCATTGGTAGCTTGCAAAAAGTATTTCACTGTTTTCCCTGTCGCTGAGAACTTTGATTTGATGGTACGTGCTTCAGCTGTTTCTAAGATATAGGCCTTTAGGTTCTGAAAATAGAAAGATGTTTCAGATGGGATGGGGATTGCCATTGAACTAGAAATAGTAGTTGTGGAAGTAGGTAGAGAAAATGATGAAGAAGGTTCGGATATTACATAGCAGCATAAGAGGCTTGGATCCGCCGAAATGTGTACATATGCAAAGACTTCGATCTTGCACTTTATTAATATACATTAATACTTGAGAGAGGCAAGCTTTATTTTTTATGTATTTTACAGGGCCTAGGGACTCTAACTAACGTCCTTGGTTCTTTATAACTATGGTTCTTCCTACCAACGTACTAAACTCTTAAACAGGGTCCAAGGTAATTTTCATTCCTCGCCTACTTTACTCTTGACTTGTAATTAAATAATTAAACCTCCCTGACCACACTCTAAAGATTCATGCGTCTAAACGAGAATCAAACAGGTAAATAAGATTTGGAGTTTTTGAGCACTATATATACATGTACATATCTATATATTTCAGAGGCCCACTTCGTTTTACGATTGGTTGAAAAATGTAACCCCCCCCAAAAGTTCGATTTTAATAGGTTTCTTCCTGGTGAATAATAAAAGTACATGGTGTTGTGGATTTACAATGCCTCATCACAACTAAAAAAAAAAAAACAATTAAATGCGTATGTCACAGGATGAATAAATTAATATTAAAATAAATACTACATAATTTATTTAATAGTAATTTGTCACCTAATATACTTATCATTTCATTTCCATCATCATCATTTTCATCTATTATACTGCATAGTGAATTACAGGACTCTGGAATTTACTATGTGTTCTGTTCATTCACGAAGTCGCTCATTCATATTCATGGGGTTGAATGCTCATTGGCTGGTTTGGGACGGTGAAAAGTCAAAGGTGATTGTGTCAGAATGGGTGAGGTTTGAAGGTGTGTGATTGGTTGATATTTCAGTCTGAGTAGTGTGTGAGTGGTTTTACTAGTTTGGTACCAAATACGCATGCTTGGCGCCAAACACTCCTAATAACTCACTCCACCCTAAGACAGTCAGGAGGAAGGATGAGTTTATCCCCTCTCCATACATCAAGTCTTTTATTTATAATAAAGACAACTGTATACCTGTCTATTCGGTAAGAATAAATTACCATCGTTGCTCTGAACATATAAAATACCTTATCAATTAATTATCTATTTAAGGATAATTGAATCGGAACAGTTAAAGTATTCTAAAATAATTAAATGTGTGAGTGTTAGAGTATGAGTGTATTCATTTATTTTACAGGTCACCTTGTTAATTGTAATTATTATATCATCAATTAAGTAGTTGAAATATAAAGAAAAGAACGGACAACCCACAACAGCTGTTTTGTTATATATAATGGAGTATTATGCGGTTGTGACAATGGCGCCCAATATTACAGGTGGTGAAAAATCAAGTCTCAACCGGGACTCGAACCCAGGGTCTCTGGCGTACCCTGCCAGCCCTCTAACCAACTGTGCTATTGAGACCCGATATATTGATTGACCTTCACGCACCTGTGAACCCAGTGACATATTCCTCCTCTTTGTAGAAATTCGTCCCCGAATTTTACGAGTCAAGGAAATGCTGTGAGGCAGGTTCCACCCTGATCAGTTTGGAAAGCTTTGATGGTATTTGGTTTACTGTCCCTCTAGTTGTTTTGAACTTGTAACCCCCAATATCCAGTTGAATAATGCCTGACTTTGCGGCCCATGGGCCTCTGGTTTGGTTTGCAATGATGCTCATGTACCATTCTTTTTCCATACATCACAGCAGTTATGTAAATGGTTAATGCCCTCCTTGTTGCAAAGGTATGAATTACACAGTACTTTGTGTTGACACTGAGTGTCTTTTGCCAGCTGGACAAGATCTGAATCCACTTTTTTAAACATCCCTTTGCGGAGTTTGAAAAGTATCAGTTCATGGGACAGTTCTCCGGTTCGTCCTGTTCTACCCATCTGTTGCACGAAGGTATCCATTTCATGTGGCAATCCATAATAAATTATGTTGTCTAACTAGGAGATCTGCAGTTGGAGAGTAGGTTTTCTCCCAGCACAGGACACTAAGATATATTGTGTTCCGGACGTTTTTCCTGGAAGAAAAAAAAACAATTAAATGCGTATGTGAGGGGTGTCTCTGTATCCACAAGCCGCTCCAGATAATGCTGACTCTAAAGCCTGGGTATGGTCAAATGGTCGACCAGCACGGACAAAAAATCCAAGGCGCTCAGGTAGTCCCGCTATGAATCTATACATTATGCCACGATCTGCTTGATGTAAACGGGTTCCTAATGTCAACACGGTCGAGTAGAAGTTCTCAATGCGTTGGGCATGTTTGAGGGAAAGAGAGTGAAATTTCTCGATATCTGAACTTTATGTTCTCTCTAGGTCATTGTATCTCCGAAGAAAAGCATTCCGGTATGCTTGCCAGTTAAACTTGACATTGTCTTCAAGGCGTTGATACCAAGACAGCGCTGGTCCGCTCAAATGGAGGTGTAAAGCTGCACATCTGCGGTCGGTGGAAGTCAGCTTTATGCCATGTAGAATCAGATAAGTGTCGGGTTCGTCTAAAAATTTATTTGGGTCCTCTTGCGAGTGCCCGGAAAATTTCGTGATGTGGGCGGCCTTTGAAAGATTGGCATCCATGTCAAATTTGCACGTGCAAAATCTATCACAGTAAAAGGAGGGAAATGAAGAAAATGTCACTCACAACGTTATGTTCTTTATAGGTTTTGATTCTCCACCATGTTCCGGATTTGCGATGGCACGAATATGATGAGGATTGTGGCCGTTGAAGGACCAAAGAATGTAAATCTTTACATCAAGAAAAACCACGCTTCTTCCATTTTATCCGGAAACTTTTATTATTAACATAAAAGAGAAAACCAATCCGGTCAAACATTCAATATCCGGAAATCTGGTTTGATAGAAAAAGACTGTCGTACAGTACAATATGCAACTGCATCAACAGATTTTGACCCTGACCTTTTTTTTTACCTTGACTTCACTCTTCTTAAATAAGTGTTTAGCTCAGATTTGAACATACCATTCAAGATGGTGTTATCAAACTTGTTTCAAAGAAAGTGACTCTCATCAACCACGTAGTGCATCTGGCACCCGCTCACCTTCACCCATGCCATCTGGATGGTCATAAAAAGCGGAAAATTGTTTACTGGATTTTTTTGAAGAGGTCAGCAAGCAACCAGTCAAAAATAAATGGCTCAAAATTGCAGGAAAAATTAAAGACATTGGATTTGATTATTCTTCTGAGCAGTGCCGTCTAAAAATCAAATCACTGAAAGAAAGACTTGCCAGACTTTCGAAAAAGAGGTGTATATCAGGGGAGGGTGGAGTAGAGGACGTCTTGGAAGATAAGATGGCAGAGACGTTCTCTACTCCAGACTGCAAGCTCGTACATATCTCTGAATCTGGTAGGTAAAACTATAGAAACCTTTTTATAAAAATCTCTCATTCTGTCCATATCGAATAATAGCCAGTATTTCAAAATTTCATTTTTTGCCTGCCATCAAACTTGACACATGGTCTAACAAGACATGGGCAACATTTAATTAAATAGCTAGTGTACATATCATAAAACCCTGAAGTACCTTAGATTTGACAAGAATAATACCAATTGCTTAAGCATAAAGGTATATATGTGGTGAGTAAACTCACAAGGTCAAAACAAATGTTTTTAAAATGTTACTCGTGAGAATTTACTAAGGTAGACCAATACAAAAATTCTTTGTTACTTTATAATTTATTGACTTTTGATGAGTTCTACTCCTGACTATACAGACTTGGTCAGGTATTGGTTGACGAAGGCCGAGGTCAAAAAGCTGTAACCAAATCTATGGTTGGTCAAGAGAGAAAACTTGAGGTAATCTCCCATAATGTCATTTGAGGTGAACTATTTCTGAGGTACATTTCAGGAAAAGGTGTCTTGACCAATCAAAGAGCACCAATATTCCTGATCATCTAATAAATATTATTAACAATTCTATAATATTTTACTAGGTTTGATAACTTTATCTGCAAAGATTTTTTCAAGAACAATTTGCACACGCTTATTCAAAATTATGATGTCATAGCACTGGCCTAAACCACATGCACTTTTTTGAAAGTAATTTCTTAACCCTCAGTATTATTATACTATGGTTCAAAAAAATTATTTCCAAAACAATTGCATGGGCCTAAACACATTCTTTTTAAAACAATTACAAAGAAACACTTAGAAATATACACTTGTGCATATAATACTGTATTTTGTGAAACAATTTTGCAGGAATGGATATCTTCAACTAAAACATTAATTCGAAAACAAAACCACATTATGGTATAATACTGTGAGTAAATAAAACAAAGAAAATAAAATAAATTGATATGATGGAAATTTTCAATGATTGCGAATCTACTGTATTTAAATTTTTATATACCTGCAACAAGTCTTGAAGTTTCACAATAATTAAATTCTGTCAAAGCCTTTATTCAAGGACAGTTTGGACCTTCAAAATAAATTCTTTTTCATGTGCAGATCACATGATATATATAAAATCATGTACATATATAAAGTACATTGTATCACTAAAATCTTTAACAAAAATTAATGTTGCATACAATAAAGATACAGATTATAGCAACAGTGAATAAAGATTCACACTATGATAATGACAGTCATTCATTACAAAATTGGAAGCTGATTATGCACATGGTATGCCTGAAAACAAGCACTCTGACAAAGATGAACCATACACTTGTCACAGCAATAAGAAGAAGGATATCTTTCCTCTTGCCTTCTTTTGCACACCATTTACACAATCCACGGGGTCTATCCAACTTTATGCCCCGATGCTGACTTGAACCTGCTGCTGTAATTAGCTGCACTCCAGAATATCTTGGCTGCTTCCTGTTAGAAAAATCTGCAATAAGACTCATGGCAATATCAATATGAAGATCACCGAGAAAATAATGTTGTCTTGGTTTCACCACCCCAGGGATCATCTTCCAAAGTAGGAACATGTTGACCAGGGCCACCTCCAGTATGAAATTCATGACATACTTCCAGTACTTTCTTGACTGTCGACCAATTGGACACTTTGAACGGTTCTTCATGGCACGATTAACTCCATAGTAATTTTCCTGGTAAGCTGCAATAGCTGGTGGTCGTTGTATTAGGATGACCTCCCCTCCAGGTACTCGACGATGTGTTGGTCCATCCCCAAGTGGATTAGATGTGGTTGAAACAATATGAACCTATAAAATACATATATGATTTATCAAATGGATGGATATACTTCTCAGTAAAATACGTCAACAAACATTCACTTACTGGTTTGGCTTCTTTCCATGCTGTTGCAACCAAATTGTCATGTTGCAGTTGTTCTGCATCACCAAGACCACTAAAAGTTGGGTTCCTTAGTTCATCTG
The DNA here is from genome assembly GCF_032062105.1 of Saccostrea cuccullata. Lineage (NCBI taxonomy): Eukaryota > Metazoa > Mollusca > Bivalvia > Ostreida > Ostreidae > Saccostrea > Saccostrea cuccullata. Next base: position 39,419 of record NW_026933773.1, read on the forward strand.
GAAAGCCTTTACGATTTGTGTTGATAGTACCACAGGCATAAATACCATTAACCTTAAGGTTCTGAAGTAATGGAATTGATGTAAAGTACAGCATCCTTCAGAGGTTGATTTCTAGTTTTATTGCTAGTATATTTATTTTTTTTAATAGTTAACCTAAAATTTTATACTCAGTTTCTTTTGAAGGTGTAAATTTAAAATTAATCTATCTCTAAGCTTGTAAGTCTTTTAATTGTACAGAAATAATAGTCACAGAATTGTTTGTAAACATTTAATTAATATTTTAATAAAAAAGAATTCAAGGGCGATGGAACGATGACTCTCGTTTATGGTTGCATTTTATTTACATAAAAATAATGAAGTGCTAAAAAATTATTATATTATCTTTGAAAAATATATATGTTAGCTTGAAACTGAGATTAATTAAAACTTGAAAAGAAAAAATTGAACATTCTCAACATATTCCATACAGTAGACAAATGCTTACGTGTGTAGTATTTTGTCTTAATTAAATTAAGTTTATTTCTGAATGTCTTTTTGTGATATAATTTATTTTTCATAGTATTTTTATTACATAAAAGAATATTTTAGATACGAAAGTTAGAAGACAGTCTTATTTTATGAAGAATTTGAAAACATTTTTAAGGATAATTTTTTAACATGTTTACCCCTGCAGCTCTCTTGAGACACATGAGTAAACAAGTAAATTTCTAATATTGAATGTAGATTGTATATATATAAAGTATTAATGAAGTCTTTCAAAGTGAATCCTTCTAGCTTTTCTTTGTTTGTGAGCTTTTCTTTGTTTGTGGACAGACAAAGAGGTCTTGTGATTGTCCATCATCGGAATTTACAGCTGATTCACTTTGAGAGTCGTCATCATGACGATTATCAGAAATAAAAGTATTTATGATTTGTTGTTAGCTATTTAGTTGCTCTTCAATTTTCAATCTTTTCAATTTGAATTTCTTTTAGTTGTTTCTCTAAATCTCTTTTATTTTTGTTTTCCTCTTTTAGTTATTTTGTTTTCTTCTTTCAGATTATTGATTTCTTTTTCTACCAAATCTATCTTGAAATTGGTCAATTTGGATGCAGCTTTGCATTTTCTACCAACTTTTTTGATATCTACTATCCTTTCTTTCTTATTCCCATGCTCAATTTTGTGTAGCCCCCAAGTATTTGCAGCTCTATAGTTTTAAGGTAGTTTAGTGATTTCTTTTAAATTTCATCCATAATAACTGTAAAAAAGAAATAAAAATTAAGAAAGCTCATCCACACTTTTCAAGAGTTATGTTCCTTTTTACACTTCTGAAGAAAAAAACAATAAATATTAATTATAAATGCTCTTAAACTCATTTTGATGTCTTATTCCCTGTAAGCTTCATAAAAAAAAGACTATATTGGTCCTTGAACACATTAAACACATGCACATGGCCATGCATGTGCAACGATCAAGTCAACTTTTCTACACATTGCACACATGCACAAATATAGGTTTAACTTTAATTATAGAAGTAGGTTACAAGATCAAGTACCCAGGAAGAAAAATATATTATTCAATAATAAGAAGAAACAGAGTAAAAACAATGTGAATATCATTATAATTAATATTTAAACAGACAATATATGTACAAATGATACTGGTTTAATCGGGATTTTTTAAAAAAAATATTTCCAAAAACGTTTCGGTTCTGTGTCAGATTCATCCGAGTCTTGTAATGTAGAATTTAATGTGATAGCTTTTTGAAATCGTTGTCGAATTTGTGAATTTAGATCATTTGTTGGATGGAGTCCATCAGCTAATTTTGAATAATAAAAACGTTTCCTGGTTCCTGCTCTTTTAATTGGGACGTTAACTTCTAAAGTTGCATGGATATATGGAGTAGAATAATTTGAAGTAGAATTCTTATCATGACCCCCGGGGGTAGGGCGGGGCCAAAATGGCCGACCAAAGTTTTACATAGAAATATATAGGAAAATTCTTTAAAAATCTTCTTCTCAAGAATGACAAAGCCATAGTTCATCATATTTATATGGAAGCATCCTCAGGTAGTGTAGATTCAAATTTGTTCAAATCATGACCCCGGGGGATAGGGCGGGGCCACAATGGCTGACCAAAGGTGCTCAGGTGAGCGATGTTGCCCATGTGCCTCTTGTTTTTCTTGCTGTAGTCCGAACAGCATTGCATTTGTCGGTTTCATTTTGTTATATAAAAAATATCTTGGAAGTTTTGATGGATCTGTTGTATTTCTGCGCACAAACACTCTTTATACTTGGAGGCAACTCAAAGTCTGTAAAATGTTCAACATTAGACGCTATTTCTTTGGTGAGTAGAGAAGACTCGGTAACGTTGGAAATCGTCATCGTCAGAGAACCAAACAAACGCAGATTTTGCGTAGGGATTTGACAGACGCCGTTTTGTCCTACTGGCACTTTCCTTTTCTTGGAAAATTGGTGGATGGCAGACCTTGTCGGTTCTCATTCTCCTCTTTCCTGAAAAGAGAATAAGAGGTGAAGTGTCATTGATTTGTATTAAAATTTAGAATAACATTAATTCAAACACATCAGTTGTAATATCCTGTAAGTGCATGGTTATTTTAAAAATTAATAAAAATACAACCGTTTTTTAAGGTTATGTTATAATATTACCTTTTTTGTCTTTCTAAAATTCCAATGATATTTCTTTGCTTACATTAATTTACAGTATCTTTATAACAACAAATACTTTCTTTTTCAATACTTTTCTCAAATAAGGTTCCGTATTCTGAGTCGGAGGAATGGCATCCTGACTGGATGGAATCTCCTGACTTTCCTCAGCGATTTCAAAAGGCTCACTTTAAGAGGACAAGTCTAGCTGCATCCTTTCTATCTTCTTTTTCAAGCACTCATTTTCTTTTTTCACGAAGTCATAGTTCTTCTTCATTTGATATTTCGCCTTACAGAGGTCAGCACCTCATCTCCCGAGAACTCTTCTTTTTCCATGGCCTCTGTCAGGCGTTCAATCTCCTACTGAGAACTGATTTTTCTTTCTCCATGGCCTCTGGCCAGGCGTTCAATCTCCTGAGAACTTTTTTTTCCATGGCCTCTGCCAGGCGTTCAATCTCCTGAGAACTTTTTTTTCCATGACCTCTGCCACGGATTTAGTTTCTTAGTTATCTGAAGTGAACCTGTCAGGACTGCTTCTTTGCTGTGATTCCCAACACCTGCTTGAAGTCTTGCTTATATGCCCCTTATTTTAAGCGTAGATGACCTTATACTTTTATCATCCATATTGTCTCCTGAGAAAAGAAATTTAGAACTATTATATGGTCCATGTAGCCAACAACAAGTAAAATCTAAGTCTTTCATGCAAAATTATATAATCATAAGTCGAACATAAAGTTTTTGGACCAGAAATTAACTCCCAAAAATCCGACTTATAGGCGAGTATATACGGTATTACTCCATTGATTACTTAGATCATTCTTTATATACATCTTTACGTCAGTCAAAATACAATTTACAATCATTAAATTCCTGGAAATTTTTATTTGTCAAATCCCTTAGCTTTCATTTATTTTGGCTCTGTTTGATTTTCATAAATCACTCAAACACAAATTATAATTGAAAATGGTCATTTATTAATTAAATGACGTAATATTGGAACAAAACACTAACTACAAAAATTTGAAATAAAATAACCCGGATGTATATTAAAAACATATATTATTACATCCGGGTCAGAAACATCTCTGCCTTGTAAAAATCATTTTGCCAACATGAACAAAGAGTATTACATAATATATTCATCGTTAGGTCCTTGAAAATCAAAGGTGGGGGACCAAAAATTGCCCCAACACACATTATGACAAGTCAAAAATAAAAACACAGAAAAATATAAAATGATTGACTAGAATAAATTTTCAAAATAAACAAATATTACAACTGATGCCTAAACAATATTATGAATACGAGCTGTAATTAAAACAAAAATAAATAAAAAATACTAGTTTACACTTGCGTTAAGGAGGGTGGTGGGCTGTAAAACACTTTCCAGCTACCAACAGGGTGACACTTGATCTTTTGATTTTGTTTGCAATGCCCCCTAGCAGTGAGCAAGATTGGATCACTCTTTCCAATTCATTTTTAAGTAGGAAATAACTCTTTTTTAACAATGATTGCCAAAAACACATTTATGTTCATAAATGTTATTTTTTGTCAAATCCCTTAGCTCTCATTTATTTTGGCTCTGTTTGATTTTTATAAATCACTCAATCACAAATTAGAATTGAAAATGGTCAATTATTAATTAAATGACGTAATATTGGAACAATCACTAACTACAAAAATTTGAAATGAAATAACCCGGATGTATATTTAAAAACATATATTATTACATCCGGGTCAAAAACATCTCTGCCTTGTAAAAATCATTATGCCAACATGAACAAAGAGTATTACATAATATATTCATCGTTAGGTCCTTGAAAATCAAAGGTGGGGGACCAAAAATTGCCACAGTATTACTTGAAAGGCGTATTGAAAAGTAATACCCCCACCCCAAAATGAATGAGAAACACAATTGTATGGCATAAGTACCTTACATATGTCAATGGCAAGAGATTGAAATGAAATTAACTACATGACTAGATTTCTACCCTGCAATATAACTATAAAATTTCTTCAAAAATACATAATTTCATAAAGATACATTAACATTCCATTCCAACAGAGGTCCAAAGCCCCATGCCAGAAAAATACTGCAGTAATTATTTTCAAACTAACATTACCGTATATGCAAAAAAAACTTAGTGTCCATACTCTACAAGTAACTTTAGAGGACAGAGGCCCCTGACCCCATGTCCTGTTTACAAATTCAATAAAGGAATTCGAATGTATTTCCTATACGCATTAGATTTCCAACGTCCTAACAGTTGAATTTGGTCATCGGAAACTCCTTTTGATTTTGCCCATGTTGTTGCACCAATTCTGAAAGAATGTCCTTTGTAACTTTTTGTGTCATAGTTCAAAAAGGTTAAAGAGATTTTCGATTGTTGATTGAAATATTGCCTAGATATTGGGGATTTCCCTTGGAACATAAACAGTGGACCTGCATTCTGTCCTCTCAATTTCATATAGTCCCATATAGCTAAAACAGGGCATAACTGCTTGTTTTCCTTGTTTGCTGATAATTGTAAAGTAACGGGTGGTTTCCAATATGGTGCTTGAAGTTGACCATGGTTACACACAAACTTTCGGGGGACCCATCATGTTGTTTCCCAAATGATACTGCTGAAAGTGGTAGTGGATCTCCCAGAGAAGAGTATGTTATTTCACCTATCCTTAGGAAAGCATGAAAAGAAGGATATGAAAATAACGAACAGTATTCAATCTCAACGTCCATTAAACAAATATACAAAATGAGAGCAGGGCAAACACGGACATCCGAAACATCAGAGGTGGGATCAGGTGCCATGGAGGACTGAGCATCCCCTGCCGACCGGTCACACACGCCGTGCTAAAAAGGAACATAGCCTTTGTAGCGTGAAACCTAATTATATAATAACAAATAGAAGAGGCGGCTGAATCCCCTCAGTTAACTTTCTGAGGACCTGGCAGGTTCAATTAATACAAATAGATGATTAAGCAATATATACAAATAAATGTTAGACTACTTGTCTTAAATCAATTATATACAGAAAATCAGTGATGCTGGCTCATAAGCGATCGGCTCAAGCGGCTCCTAAAGTTTCTTTTCTTTGATACTGGCTCTTACAGCGCAGTTCCAACAGTGCGGCTCTTTCTGGCTCCTGTATAGTACAGCTCTTGCTAGCTCCCACTGTCGCTTTTAATAACAAACAATACCAAAAGCCAGGAAAGACTTATTCAGTCACGTCTGAAAGCTTCAAGTATATATTTATTATAATTAAATAAAAATACCTTTCTTCACAAGTTGTCTGCTGGTCTTAACTCATCAGCATCCAGTTCGCAATTTAATTAATTTGCCGCTTCACCTGTATTTATAGTCTCTAAGCTGAAATAACGCCATCTAGCGGAAGATGGCTAAAACAAGACTTGTACCGGAATATCTTTTCCCGGTTTGTCTCATTACCTACGCCTCAAAATCCATGCGACCTCGCATGCTTGTTTTTGTTGTTTTTATCATTTTTCTTTTTTTTTTAAATTTTATATTATAATATAATTCAGCTATTTGCTTTATGAATTGTTTCAAAAGTACGAAAAATCAGGTGAAAATACCTTCAGTAATCAAAAAAAACATACTCACAACTCTTTCTTGCAAACACATAGTAAAGGAGTTATATATCCAGAACATAATCGGAGAGATATCCTGGTCTTCGTCTCTCCCTGCGGTTTTCGGGTTCAATGTTTCTATTGCTCTCTGACGTCAAAGTTTCCTCCTCTTGAATGTCATCATAGCCAATTTCTTGAGTATCAGAAGTTGTTCCTTGTCCTCCCCTCAACACTTGGGTATTCTTTGGCCTCATACGATTGACATGTATGACCTGAGATTTTCCGTTTGCACCACAATTAACTTTGTAGGTGACATCAGAAAACCTCTCCTGAACTATGAATGGACCTCGCCAAAACTGTGTAAGCTTCGGAGATTTCCCAACAGCGTATCGTGGAAAATACACATAAACCTCATTTCCTTTTTCAAATGTCTGCCAGCTTAACTTCGTGTCATGTAGACTCTTTTGTCTGAGCATGGAACCTATTGAACTGTTCCTCACGAAAGAATGTGCTAACTCCATTTTTTCTTTGAGCTCCCAAACCCACTTCTGAACAGGAATCTCTTTCAAATTAGATGACATCTCAAAAAGAATATCAAGAGGTGTACCAACCTCTCTTCCCAACATTAAATAATTGGGGCTATACCCAGTGGTCTCATTTTCCACTGATCTGTATGCCATCAAGACATAAGGTAACAGATCATCCCAGTTTGACTGATTCTCATCCACAAGAGTTCTCAACATCGTGAGCAAGGTTTTATTAAACCTTTCAACAAGTCCATCACATTCCGGGTGATAAGGGCTCGTACGCGTTTTCTTTATATCCAATATTTTACACATTTCAGTGAAAATTTTCCCTTCAAACTGCTTCCCTTGGTCTGAATGCACAGACCCTGGCACTCCAAATCGTGATATCACCTGCTCAACCAACAGTTTGGCGATTGTGATCATTTCCATATTTGGCATCGCAAATGCCTCGACCCACTTTGTGAAATAGTCACAGATTACAACAATGTATCTGTTGCCTCCCTCCGTTCGAGGCAATTCTCCCACGATATCAATATCAATCCTTTCCATTGGCATACCAGCTCCCAATGTTTACATTGGAGCTCTTTTCGTTTTTGTAGGACCTTTAGATCTGGTGCATATTTCACATCCTTTCACATAATGTCTCACGTCTCTTTGCAAACCAGGCCAATAAAATCGTTGTCTAACTCTACTTAGTGTCTTCCTCACTCCTAAGTGTCCTGCCGTTTTGTGATTATGACAGTATTCCAGAACTTTGCGTCTGTCCTGAAATGGAATGATCGCCTGCAAGGTGGTTCCTTTGTCATCTGTCCATTTCCTATACAGCAAGTCTCTTTTATCTCCAGCATATTTCTTTGCGCCCAAAAATACTTTGACATGACTCCGCTATAACTTGTATCAGATTGACTTGGTTTGTCGTTGCTCATGAGCCAATGTTTCACTAGGCCGATTTCCTTGTCCTTACTCTGCAGATCAACTAGAGAAAATTCATTATCTTCATTGTCATTAGTTGCACCATCTTTGTCTCCACTGCAGATACAAAGGACTTTATTAGGCTCCGTTTCTGTTCTAACCTTAAGATGAGCCTCCCAGTCTGGATCATATTTGCATTTCCCACATGGACGTCGACTGAGTGCATCAGCATTCTTATGTTGAGCACCTTGGCGATGTTCGACAGTCTTCTCATACATGCCCAAAATTTCAATCCAACGCGCTAGTTGGCCTTCTGGTTGTTTGAAATTGAGGAGCCAACGTAGTGAGCCATGGTCAGTACGAACAACAAATTTCCGCCCATACAGATAGTGTCTAAAATATTTTACGAAAGAGACGACAGCTAATAGCTTTTTCTTGGTGACACAGTATTTTCGCTCTGCCTTGCTGAGTGTTCGACTAGCATACCCTATGACTCTCTCTGACCCGTTCTGGCTTTGTGATAAAACAGCTCCTATGGCAATGTCGCTCGCATCTGTGTCGAGAATGAAAGGTTTACTGAAGTCAGGGAAAGCTAGTATAGGTGCATTGACTAAGAAACTTTTCAATTGATCAAATGCACGCTGACATTCCTCAGTCCACTTAAATTTGACATCCTTGTTTGTAAGCTGGTGCAAAGGCTTAGAAATTTTCCCGAAATCTTTCACAAACAGCCGATAGTAGCTGCATAACCCGATGAAAGATCTAACTTCTTTAACAGTTGTCAGTTCTGCCCAGTGTTTGATAATTTTTACCTTTTTAGGATCTGTTGCTACTCCGGTCTTGGAAATAATATGCCCTAGGTATTCAACTTGCTCTCCGAAAAGAGTTCATTTCTTGGCTTTCAATTTGAGTCCAGCTGAATGCAATCTGTCAAAGACCTTCTGCAACCTCTCTGTCATTTCCTCAAAGGTTTTACTAAACACAATAATGTCGTCAAGATATATGAGACATATATCCCTTTGGAGACCACACAGGACTGTCTCCATGAGTCGTTCGAAGGTCGCTGGGGCATTGCACCGTCCGAACGGCATTACCTTGAACTGATATAAACCCTTCTTTGTAATAAACGCTGTCTTTGGTCTATCGACGGGATCTACTTCAAACTGCCAATATCCCGATGAGAGATCAAGGGTTGAAAACCAAAAGGATCCTGAAAGATGATCCAAGGACTCATCTATCCTCGGAAGAGGATAGGCGTCCTTGATAGTAGCGTCGTTCAATTTTCTATAATCTACGCAAAATCGTAGGCTCCCATCTTTCTTTCTTACAAGAACTACTCCTGCAGCCCAAGGACTTGTTGATTTTTCTATGACATCTGACTTGAGCATCTCTTCAATCTGTTTGTCTTTACTGTCCTTCCAGTGAACAGGGGTTCTTCTCAGAGGTTGTCGTATTGGTACTCTTGATCCTGTATTAATGGAGTGTTTAACAATATCTGTCCTTCCAAAATCCCTGTCATCTTTGGAAAACAAATTCATATTCCGCAACAGTATTGACCTCAGTTTATCGGTTTGTTGTAGATTCAATCCCTTGCTTGATTTATCAAGCAATTCTCTGAGAGCTTTGGGTAATTCTTTTAACTGCTTTGTTGGCGCTTTGTGCGATTCCTCTACAATGCCATCAACTGGTGTCAAATTTGCAACAACAGTTCCGTTACGAATCACTTGTACATCCGGACTAGGATTCATCAGTCGACAAGGAACCGAGTTTTGGTTCGTGACAAGTACCTTGCCAATTATCCCTCTCTCGGATATTAAAAAGTCTGCATCGCCTTCTAGTATCCCTAAACCTTTTGGTTATGGCTCCTCGTCAGGTATACACACGTTACACCTTGTGATTATTTCAGACCTAGGTGGTATATAAATGGTTTCTGCCACAGAAACACGGTAACATCCAATATGGCCCGCTTTATTCAAAGGTGATGGTCTCCCATTGACTTCTAAAGTCTGCGTTGTTAAGTCGACAACACATCTGTTTCTGATCACAGGAGTCTGAAGTTTTTATCGTCCAAAAAAAAAAAAAAAAAAATCCGGAAAAAAATTTTCCTACCCTTAACTAAAAAAACCCCAGGATGGCAACGCCTTTTGGGGGGACCCACCTAAACAAATAGATCTGGGCTTGGTCGGAAAAATCTCGCAACTTATTCAGTATCCGGAGTGTTTGTGCTATTTATTCAAGTTAAGAAATCAAATCTGCTTGACGACTACGGGCTGTTCGTGGCCTTTTTTCCAGTTTGACAGCTCATCCTGGACTCCATGCCACTAAACCGGAAGTGAACTCCGAGGTGAATATATGACGTAATTGAAGAAAAGAACCAAAAAAATGCATGTAAAACTTCATGTACTATTTTATGTTACCATACGTGAGAAATAAAAAGATATATTTTTCAAACAAAATAATGCTTTTTAAGGGCGCTTAGTCTAACTGTTTGGCTCTTTGTCGACATGGCTTTTCAGTGATTTAAATTTGGCGCTTGTAAAATCTGAATTATCTGTCCCTGGTACACATCGTCGTACAAGTAACTTTTTAAAGTTCTCTTAAATATATTTAAAATAACTGAATAAAATTACGTTGAACAATTATTTATTTTATTTCATTTGAACAAGTTTTTATAAACGTCAAATATACACTGCGAGATGCTCTTCCGGTTTAGTGGCATGGAGTCCAGGATGAGCTGTCAAAGTGGAAAAAGGGCTAGGAACGGCCCGTAGTCGTCTAGCAGATTTGATTTCTTAACTTGAAAAATAGCACAAACACTCCGGATACTGAATAAGTTGCGAGATTTTTCCGACCAAGCCCAGATCTATTTGTTTAGGTGGGTCCCCCCAAAACACGTTGCCATCCTGGGGTTTTTTTAGTTAAGGGTAGGAAAAATTTTTTCCGGATTTTTTTTTTTTTTTTTTTTTTTTTTTTTGACGATTAAAACTTCAGACTCCTGTGTTCTGATCAAAAAGTCTAATCCCAAATTGCATCAACAGTCAATTCTGTAACAACAACTTCGGTGCTGTACAAAATATTACTTATTTGGACTGGAACATTCAGTTTCCCATATATCGTAAGAGGATCATTCTTTGCTGATAGTACTGGCTGGCTGACTTTCACTAAAGTCTCAAATGACCTATTGCTTTCGAGAAGTTTCCCATATATCGTAAGAGGATCATTCTTTGCTGATAGTACTGGCTGGCTGACTTTCTCTAAAGTCTCAAATGACCTATTGCTTTCGAGAAGTCTATCGTATACATGTTTAGCCAAAAGAGACAACGTAGCTCCTGTGTCAACCAACATGTTTACATCAAAACCATCAACAGATGCATTAACAAAAATACCAGCATCCCCAGTAATCCCTACTTTTTCAGAGGACCCTGCTTTGACTGGCTCTTTTGATTGTTTTGTTCCTCTCTGCACTGGATGAAATGCGTTAGTACTATTCTGAGGATTTTGTTTTGAGCGGCATTCCTTTTTGAGATGCCCTCTCTTGCCACAATTAAAACAAGTAGCGGTTTCCTTCCATTCGGGTTTCTTTGTCCATTTGTCTTTCTGTAGATCACCATGTTTTTGTTTAAGCTCTTTCAGCTCCTCAACGATGGACGACATCGACTTTTGAAGATTCAATATGGTACTGTTAACATCTTTTAATTCTAGTGCCAATTCATTCCTAGATGTTTCCTGACCAACAGCTCTCAAAGATGAATTCACGCCTCCTTATCGTTGTTCAGTCTTCAGGAATGCCTCTAGTTCAATAGCATTTCTTACAGCCTCATTTAAATTCTTTGGTCTGGCATGTCTAATTCTCAGCCGAATATCAGATATGGCTAATGCATCAATAAAATGATCTTTAGCTACACCTTAACCATTCAGCTTATTTTTGCTTCTCTTGCATTTCTTTAATGTAAATATAATCTTCGTTAATTTGTAAAACACATGTTTTAAATAAAGTGACGAAGGTATAATGAACTCATTGTTATTAAACCTACATTATCTGACATTTTTGAGTTTCTCTGTAGGCACAGTTTCTTGTCATCACAAGGATCAGAATTCAAGTAACAGAATTGTCCTAAACTCCTTTATCATCCTGATTTTTCAAAGAACATGCAAGTATTTTATTATTTTTTGGACACTTTTTAGCTCACCTGAGCAAAAGGCTCAATAACAGAAAAGCTATGTTTAGTCATATTGACATGTTAACAAGCATCCTCATGTATTGAACATGTAAATTTGTTCAAATCATGACTCCCTTTGATGAAGGGAGGGAAATGATGGGAGTCAAATTCCCTCTCCACCCCACCACCACAACCTTTCAGTAAACTTTCAATTCTGATCTGATTTCTGAATTTCCCTAGCCGATGTGCTCAGGTTATTTGTTTTTACACCTATTGATGCACTAGATCTTCAAAATTATATCCTAGGTCAAAGTTTAGTGATATTTTTGTTGTTGTTGTAAAAGTGGATCAAACCCAAATATCAAGGTCAAGAGGTCAAATTTTATAGTACATTATGTACCCCAAAAAAGTTCTTGTCACAAGAAATACACCTGTGGAATATGAAGCCCTAGCTCCACCCACTCATAAGTAATTGATAAGGTTAAAAGTTTTGCAGACAAATACTGGTAGACGAAAAGATGGATATACAGTGCAAAAAAATAAACCTAAGAATCTTTGATAATGGAAACAAAATTAATGCATAATTATTTTTTCATGACCGTTTAAATAATTACAAAGATTCCAACTTAGTAATATTACTTTACTTTAAAAAGTTGATCGTGTTATTTGATTTAATAATAAAAAAATAAAATGAGATATAAATTAAATTCATGACCATTATAATATTTTTACATTTATTTCTGTTCTTTGCTTTACAGTGAGCTTTTGCTGATGGACACAAATTGTTCAGAAAAAATCCCGCAACCACATTAATCACAGCCTGATAGATTTCTGGCGTGACTTCAGAAGAAACATAGATGCAATGGTTGGTAAATTTTGCCTTTAAATTCCCTCGCAACACATACAAATTGCATCATCAGTTCTAGGTCAATGAAAAAGAGACAATATTTTCTCAAGGTTTGTTTAAAACCTGACACAAGATTATACACATGTACTGTTTAAAGTCATTTGCAGGAAAATGTTTTCATTTTTAGCTCAACTGAGCCGAAGACTCATCGAGCTTTTCTGATCACATTTCGTCTGGTGACTGTCTGTCTGTCTGTTTCATATTTCCAAACCTCTTCTCAAGAACTGCTGAGCCAATTTCAACCAAACTTACCACAAAGCCTCCTTAGGTGAAGGGGATTCAAGTTTGTTCAAATCATGACCCCCGGGAGTAGGGCGGGACCACAATGGCTGACCAAAGTTTTATATAGAAATATATAGAAAAATTCTTTAAAAATCTTCTTAAGAACAGCAAAGCAATAATTGGTCATATTTATATGGAAGCATCCCCAGGTAGTGTAGATTCAAGTTTGTTCAAATCATGATCCCCTGGGGTAGGGTGGGGCCCAAACTTTTGGATTTAAACTTTTAAAAACTATTTTTCAATAATTTTATACCTAAGAAACATTGATGTATGATTTTGAATTAAATTCAAATTTATGATGTATGATTTTGAATTTTTTAAAGATCATTTACAGTGAAAGCAATATGAGTTCAACCTTATACTTCGATGATACGAGTTTGCTATATCTACGTTTGTTCACATTTTATGTTATCTTGATAAATATGCTATCGAAATATCGACTCTGAAAATGCATTTGTAAAATTCATGACTGTATTTCATTTACCGGTACCAAGTAGTCATTACAATTATTTTCTCTTGCAGATGAAACATTATCTCCAGACATATGGGTGGCCCTTGAGCAGAGAATTGTCAAAAATTGAAGCATTCAATAAAGAAGATTAAGAAACAGAATATGTCCAGTTGTTTGTTCATCAAAAGAATAACTTGGATAATCCAAGTGGTGCTTCTTCAAATTCTGCATGTGTTCAAATTCAGATTAAGATAAAGCTCATTAAGTCATTTGCTGGATCAGATTTTGAAATTGTACTTATTGCATCTTTTTGAATATCAGTAACTGTGAAACCTTGATGATTAGTCGTACAAGTTCATATACAGATCTAAGTATTAGAATTTCCTAATAATTTTCATCAAATGGATTAAAATAATTGGAAGTCCTATAAACTGTGTACATCACATGGATTTGATATGAATATCACATAAAATTTACATGAAATTCATATGAAAATCTGTAAAGAAAGTAGCAAAAATATTCATATGAATTTCGTGCGATTTTTTTTTTGCATGATATTCATGCGAGTTTCATGTAAAAATCACATGATATTTTTATGCGAATATCATGCAACTTGTTTTTCGTCTCCTTTTCATGCGAAGAATTCGCATGATATTCGTGCTAATTTCATATGAAAATCATGCGGGCCACTTTTCCCTGTGTAATATATCCTCGGCGGAGCATTCATGTCCTATGGACATATTTCCAGTTTAACTTTACAGTTTAATGGAGAAAGAACTAGGCACTGTAGAATTTTGGTGGAATTATTATATTTTAATTTGGTAGATCAGCTACAATACAATATCTCTAATTAAAGTTGCCCATTTGATGATTTTTTATATTTGACATTCTATAAAATTAATTAAAGCTGCTATGAACCACATTGGAGGAATATCAGATGGGTTCAAACAGAGCCCCTCAATGAAGCCTTGGATAACAAAAATTCGAAGAAGGGAATTGAGGAGAGAGCAAAACTTTTTGGAAAGGTATCATTTGTTCATATGTATCAAAAGAAATTATCAGATTTTAATACAACTAACTATCCTAAAATGAAAAAGCAAGCATTTAGTATTATCAGTAATAGTGAATAGTGAAATAAAATATGTATGTGCTTTTATATATTGATAAAATAATAATTTCAAACCAAATATTTTATTCCATCTACAGGGTTTACCAGAATTGAAAGCTTTGATTTTGGGAGGGTTTGGGGTGTTCAGGCCTAAATCAATTAAGTTCATTTTTTTCATGCATTTTTCCCCGATAGTAAATTTTCGCCACTATTGCTTTCTATCTGTTTTGTAAGAATTTAAGAATTACATTGAAATAGTTTTACACATGTATAAATATTCAATTTTTAAAACTATTATTCAGAATCAGCAAGAGGACCAGTCCTTTGTAGCGGACACCTGCTCCTGTTAACGAGGATTCCATCATAGAAGAAGTCATTGGTGACATTCCAGACGAGGAAGAGGCAGCGGTTTCCGAGTATGAAGTGGTTGACACAGGAACCAAACGAGGCAAGAGGAAACTGGTAGACAATCATGGATTCCAGTTTACTATTAAGGTAAAAAGAAATATTAAACTAAAAAGGAAACATTTTTGAAAATAAAAATTTATGCAATAAACAATGTAAAAAATTATAATTAATTCAAAAATAATGAAGACGTTGTTTTATACATTCTAAAAATCCCAACTTTAAACATTTATAAGAATCAGGGAGGAGATGGCTCTATTTACTGGAGATGCAGCAGACATGGGAAGGAGCAGCACTATCCAGCCACAGTGATTCAAAAAAGGCGACACGTTACAAGAAGGCCTTAAATCATGTTCACCCTGCAGAGCAAGGAGTCCATTTATCCATCAAAATGAAAGCTGTGGTAACTTTCCCTCTTCTTATTATGATGGTAAACAATACATATGTATGGTAAAATAAAATTAAGCTTATAAAAATACGAGTTAATACTTTTTCTAAACACCATGGAAAAGATTTTGCAGTTTACACATTGTAAACTGTCGGCAAAATATATAATAGTAGCATTTCAATTCCGTTAAATTTTTTCTTATTATGTGTAACGTTTTACACTATCACTGAAGAAAAGGCGATGGATGAAATATTTCCAGAGTCTGCACCCTGCGTTGAAGAAAGTGAAATGAATCAGAATGTAGTTTCAGATGCTGATGCTCCCCTTGCCAGTTGTCCAAAACCTGCCAAAATGACAAGGATTGTCGAAAGGGTTAAGCAAAAGCTGCGGCCACAAAATCGACAGGATTGAGATTTTGCGGTGATTTCAATATTACAATATCATACCTAGCAAAGAATTATCTATTAACATGCACTTTCTGACGTTAAACATATCCAGAAATTCTGCATTTAAAGAAGTTGAGATCAATGCATTAATATAAGAAATATAAATTAAGAATAAATTATACACTCCTGTATTCTGTATCCTGTATTCTATAGAAACTGACTTGTTTTGAAAATGTTGTAGCTTGACATGGAGATCATGGAGCAGCAGATGCCAGACTTCACACATGTTGATGTCTTTGTTTCTGGTCGTCAACATCTTTGAAACTGGAGTATGTTCATGATATAGAGGGATGGCACACCATACTCAAAAGCAAAGATACGGGAAGAGGTCTTCTTCCCTTCTACTTGTTGGTGGAATTGCAGATAAAGACAAAAGCAGATCCCCGTTCAAGCAAATTTGATATCGATAGGGAAGATGGTGCGTATCCATAAGAAAAGGACCATACATATAAATGGAAAGCTGTTTGCAGCATGGGAGCATTATTTGGAGGAAGAAATGATTACCAGTCAGCTCTTGTGGCGTTGTGCCAATGTGTACGGACCCGGTGACTAGACTATGATCCTTCCTGATATCAATTTATATTTGTATATTTATATACCATCTGTATGAAAAAGCGCCAGGTCAAAAACAACGTACATGTAATAGTGTCATTTATTTAAATATGAATATAAATGTATGTTTTATCACTGCCTTATGTAAATACACGGATATTATTTACAGGGTCTGCTTTTTTTGGTATTTACCTTCAAATGTTAGGAATACAATTGTTGTTGCTTTTTCACTATTCTCCTATAGTTGGATTATCAGGGTGATAATCATAGGTAATCAGAGATTACAGAGCTCACCTCAACGAATGTTGTCTTAAGTAAGGCAAAGTCACACAATTAACCAACAAAAAGTGTACATTCCAGAAATGAAAATATTTAAGCAATTTTTATCGAATACATTGAAATAGACCTACGTAAAAAAAGTGGGCGCTTTAGATAGCGATTCGGCAGGAATCAGATAACATAGGGAGAGAGAAAAAATATTGTTAAATAATGTTTTTTTTTTTCAAATCTAGAACATTGATTATGTTCTAAGTAAATGTAAAACAGGCAAATATATCCTTATATTTACTTGGTTTTATAAGAATAAGCATATGAATATGGTCATACGGCTAATTTGGTCCAAAAATCGGCCTTTTTAGAGCCATTTTTAAATATTTTTGCTGTTTCTGGTTCTTTTCTCCACAAATTTGAAATGCGTTATGAATGTATTTTTCATCGTATAATTGACTACATATTTTGAAAAAATGGAGAGACGACCCAGAGATAACAAAAAATACACTTTTTCAAAATATTTTTTAACTTGAAAATAGACTTCAAGCGTATATGACTGTCGCTTTAAATGATAATTACAAATAGAGATATACTGTGTCTCGGATAGCTACATTGGTTTGCCTATGGACTCGTAACCTATAAATGAAAAGTTTTTGGTTCGAATACGAGCAGATTAACAAATATTTTTTCTATGTTTCAGTATTAAATACATTTGATTCAGACATATAAAAATTCTAAATGGATTTCATATGTTTTTTGTTGTTGTTTTTTTTTTTTTTGAAAAAAAGGACTATATACAATTATGGACTGTTTAGAAGGGAGACATCACCAGTTATCAGGTCCGAGTAGGGTTGTCACACGAGGGCGCTTGCGCCCGAGGCCGACAACCCTACTCAGACCTGACAACTGGTGATGTCTCCCTTCTAAACAGTCCATAATAGTTTTATTATCCTGGAGAATATATACAATTATTAATTAGCTAGAGTAGAAAAATAGTAATCAAACCTCTAAATTTCTTCTACTCTGCTCCGATTCCATACTTTCAAAATATGTCAACAGACAACTTTGACGTCATCTTTAGAATTTATTGTTTACCGATCCCGCATATTTAGCCATGATTGTACTTATAAATAGGAGTTATCTCGCTTAAACCACTGTAGTTGTATTCAAAGGGCGACAACACAGTTTTAACCCTGCATGATCGCTTACGCTATTTCATTGTCATCTGAAGGGAAATAACAGTTGTCTCCCTGCGCGTGAGGGAGACATCACGAGTTGTCTCCCTGCACGTGACCTGCTCTGAACCAATCAGATTGACTGTATATTTCTGAAGGATAATAATTTACATTATATAACGCGTTGACATGTGAACATAAACATGGTGTCACCCGAGAAGTACGGGTGTTGCGTTTGTATTATATCAAAGTTTATTGGAATTTTATTGAATTCTTAACTACCTTCTATAACATTAGTTGTAGTCCCGCAATATGTGATGATTTAAAATTTATGATGCAGATTGAACATTACATTCTAGCTTACTGTTCATCATAACTAGACATCATGAATTCCTTATTACCAAATAATGAGATATTGCACTGTTTCTTTACAGACCCCAGTGTGTCTGCACCGACAACTGGGACCCATGCAGTATCCTAGGAAACATCACCACTAACCAGGATCCCGAATCGGGTATCCAATCCCTCTGTTAAGGGTCAGTATTTAATTAATAATGATATTAAAAGTATATATATGCAGTTTAATTCGCCATTGCAAATAAAAAAAACAAACAAAAAAAACAAATATATTTATTACCAGACTTTGCAATGTGAATTTTCTTTACAGAACCCAGTGTGTCTGCAACAACAACTGGGACCCATGCAATATCCGCAGTAACATCTCCACAAACCAGGATCTTGAATCAGGTTTCCAATCTCTCTGTTAAGGGTCAGTATTTATTGTAAAGATTTGTACTTTAGTAGGTATATTTATTTCCATCAAAGATGCAATTTAAAAAATATGTTTGTAAATTTAAGTAGAAAATAATTGTTACATAGAAAACATTGAAATATTTAGTTAAAACTACTGTAGTATTTTTTAATGATTTTTTAAGAAGCTGGTCCACAGTC
>NW_026933774.1:0-58588 GCF_032062105.1 Saccostrea cuccullata
TTATTTTGTTTAGATAAAGTCCTTATGTATAAAGAGTCATAAGTTACTCTGTTATTACATGTTTGTGTGGGTGGGTCGGAGTTACCCAATTATTTTACTTGTAAATATGTATTAGGAGTCAGAGTTGCTCTGTTATTACATGTTTACTTGGGTCGGAGTTACCCAAATATTCTGTTGAAGTTAAAACATGTGATTAGGAGTCAGAGTTACTCTGTTATTTACATGTTTCTTGGGTCGGAGTTACCCAAACAATTTGTAAATGTAAATATGTATTAGGAGTTATAGTAACTCTGTTATTACATGTTTACTTGGGTCAGAGCTACCCATGTGTTGTAAAGAATAACATGTATGTAGGAGTCGGAGTTACTCTGTTATTTACATGTTTGTGCGGGTCTGAGTAACCCAGATTTTTCAGAGTTTATGTTAATTTCTAATTTATAATTTGTATAGTTCAGTATAAAATTGAGAGTCTGAGTTATTGCGATATTTACATGTATTTTGGACTTCTGATTTATGCGGGATGCTTGGTAAATAATCAACATGTAAATTAAGAACAATAGGTAATCAGACATCAATGATTAATTTACTCCCTGTACATGTAGGTTATAGTTTCCCAAATTCACACTCTGTTTTTATTTGTTTAATCTGTTGGGATAATAATTAAATCTGCACTCAAGAATAAATATTATTCATGGTTTCTTTATTTGAGAGTCTGCAAGTTTATGATCTCACAACTGGCATTAACAAATTTGAGATCTGTATTGCCATTAGCATTGTGAGATGTCCTTAAGTCTGTAAAACACTTGTTTTATAATACATTCTCTTCTTCAGAAACAATGCCACCAAAGAAAAGGACCAAAAAAGGGGAACCTTCGGTGGATGTGCCCAGTACCCCCAGCTCAGGGAGTAAGCGAAAACGCGGGACTCCGATTCAGCAGCCAGAGACTGTGACACAGAGTGCTATGCCAACCATTGACTATTCGCTTCTGGCTAAACACATAATTGAACAACAGAAACTAACAACCAATGTCAGTGAGAATGGACTTGTTGAGGCAACCGTGCACCAAAGTGGGGAAGCATCCACACCTGTGAACACAAGCGTAGAGCCGGTGTCAAATCAGGACTTAGTCAATCCCGCAGTGAATCCGAGTTTGACAGATGGAACTCCACAGTCGACTCCCATGGTCCCAGCTTCAGCACTTGGTGCCCTATTGGACAATGTTTTCACAGGTGAGCCAGCAGGCAGTAATTCCCACACTAATTCTCAGATTCAGTTAACAGATTGCGTGCCTCTTGGGGCTACAGTTTCTTCCAAATTAAAACTTAAAATTTGGAACAATGAATTTGTTGACTTAAAACTTCTCCTACCCAACTCAACTGAAGAACCCCTATCTATAATGGTAAAAGCTGGCAAAATTGAACTCCATCAAGCATCTTCAAATAAGAGTCCAATAACAATTCATCAATGGACAGATGCCTTTCTGATTTTTAGTACCATCTATCTACAGAAGTTTCCTCAAGAGGCAAGCAATCTGTTGAAGTACATGTTTACCATTCGCGATATTAGTAAACTGCATGGTGAGCAAGCATGGAGAACTTACGATGAATCTTTTAGGAAAATTAGAGAGACATCCCTCTTACCATGGGAAAGAGTGGTATCAGAATTAAGATTAAAAGCAGCTTCGGTAGGAATTAGGCCTCCAAATAAATTTCAAGGGAGTAATGGCAAACGCCAGCCCTTTCGTCCCAGATACTGCTTTGCATATAACAAGGGGCAAAAATGTAACTCCCACCCATGTAAATTTTCCCATACCTGCCAAGACTGTAATGGTCTCCACCCCCGATCACAATGTACAAACCCTAGGTCCAACTCAACCCCTTCAAATAGACATGTCAGTAGCACTTCCAACTCCGATAAATCCAGTAAAACTTCAAAATGAGTTACATGGTTATGAACTAGAAAAACTAAATTTTCTAGTTTCAGGGTTCACAATCGGTTTCCGGTTAGGTTGTGTCAAGACCCCTTCCCTTCACCCTCCTCATAATCATAAATCAACTTATGAACACCCAGATATTATTGATGAATATATTATTGCAGGTTTAAATAAGCAGAGAATTGCAGGTCCTTTTATGCAGCCACCCCTACCACATTTTAAAACTTCTCCATTGGGGGTGGTCCCTAAATCTGAACCAAATAAATTTAGAATCATTCATGACCTTTCTTTTCCGAACCAGGATTCTGTTAATTCAAATATACCCAAAGAATGTTCAGAAGTTCATTATGATTCTGTTGATACTGTGGTAGCATTAGTGCGTCAGTTTGGGGAAGGGTCGCTCATGGCTAAATCTGATATTAAGGATGCATTTCGGATTATACCGGTTCACCCTGCGGATTATCATCTTTTGGGTTTCACATGGCAAGGCCATTTTTATTACGAGCGTTGTCTCCCTATGGGGGCAAGCAGTTCTTGTCAAATATTTGAGCAGTTAAGTACGGCTCTTCAGTGGGTAATGTTGAACAAACTAAAGGCATCAGGAATGTGTCATATTTTGTATGATTTCTTTTTCATTAGACCCCTCAACTCACAAAATTGCAAAAAGGATCTGGAAAATTTCTTGGCTTTATGTGGTAGAATTAATATCCCAATGAATATGGAAAAAACCTTTGGGCCAGTGACATGCATTACTATATATGGTATCGAGGTAGATTCTGTTGAGATGGTGAGCCGCCTTCCATTAGACAAGCTTGAGAAATGTAGAAATTTAGTGCGCCAGTTAAATTTCGCATGTTTAGTAGTGGTTCCGGGTAGGGCCTTTTTACGCCGGTTAATTGATTTGACAATAGGGATTGTGAAACCGCATTATTTTGTTCGTTTGAATAAAGAAGTTAGAGCAGATTTGGCAATGTGGTTGCACTTCCTTGAGAATTTTAATGGAAAATCTGTGCTTTTTCCAGAGGAATGGGAATCTTCTGATATCACTAGACTATTTACAGATGCTTCTGGTTCATTAGGATTTGCTGCTGTGTTTGGTTGTAAATGGTTTGCGGGAGAATGGACAGAGTCTCTTTTTCCCATGCAAATTGCAGTTAAAGAATTGTTTCCAATTGTATTAGCTCTAGAAATTTGGGGGTCTGAAATGGCAAATAAGAAAATTCTCTTTATGTCGGACAACATGGCTGTGGTAGAGGTTATAAATAAACAGTCGAGTAAAGAGAAAAATCTTATGCATCTTCTTCGTCGTTTGGTACTGGTTTGTCTATCAAATAATATCTTCTTTAAAGCTAAGCATATCCCAGGAAAATACAATGTGGTAGCTGACAGATTGTCACGTTTGCAATTTCAGAAAGCACGGGAAGAAGCGCCATACTTAGAACAACAGACAACTGTCGTTCCGGCACACCTATTGCAGATTTGACCTCTACCACACGTTCTGTCCTAGCCGCAGCCTTATCACCTTCTGCTCGTTATGCATACAGGCATTCATGGCAACTTTTCCTCAATTTCAGAAGAAATCCAGTATCTTTACCATTGCCTATTACAGATATTTGTAACTTTATTGGTTTTCTCTTTGAAAGGCAATATAGTTCTAGCAGCATTGCCTCACATATATCTGCATTAGGTTATGTTCACAAATTGATAAATTTGACAGATCCGACTCAACGCAGGGGGAATAAGGAAGCATACAAAATATTCTACCTTGACTAAATCAGTGCTGCATTATGACGTCATAGTAGGCGAGATGACGTCATTTTAGAACACAAGTTTTCGTATTATTGGTATTCACAGGTGTAATTTAACACGAGAAAATGAATAGGAACTTTTAAAAATTCACAAATATAAATTGTTCTTATTTTGTTATGCTGTATTCTGTCATTTTGATAAAAATCTACGACCGGTGACGTCATATGTATACATCAAGTAACTTGGGAATTCACCATGTCGTGTAATGAGAATATGGCTAAGACGGCATGTACAAAGATATGTAAAATGGAGTTTAAAAACAAATATCGTGAAAATTATGTGAAATCAATATGGAGATCAGCTTATTAAACAGGTATGTTAATCTATTTTCATCGATTATATTTTCTTTCGAAGACAGTCAGCTATATACATATCTCGGTCTGCCTTTCCTCTGTCATTCGAGACAAAAATAATGCAACAGAACAACAATAAGCTGGATATTTCAAAACATAAGATTTGTACAGATGGAAAGTTTGCCTTCTAAAATATTTGGAAAGTGCTGCTAGAATCCCGAGTTAAGCATGGTTTTACAAAAAATCTCGGTTCATATGTATAAAATTGAAAACAGCGGGTGAGGTTTCGTGCAAATGTGTATAATAATTATTTTCACTGACAGTACAGTGGGATTCTAGCAGCACTTTTAAGGCAGAATAGATGTTTTCGACTATATTGTTTACTCAAAGAAATTATTAATCTCCGGGGTATTGTTGTTCTGTTTGCTTTTTTATTAAGGAACTTTTCGCTATACATAGAAGTCACGTGATGACGTTGAGGTGGCGTAAATCTTTGCGTTAGACGCGGTTTTATCTCTATGCAATAGTTAATAATAGTTTACGTTTATCAGCGGTCTTGATAAATTATCAAATTTAATTTTCTTCAAAAAGTCTAAATTTCCCGAGAAATTATTTATATGCTTCCTTAACATACCCGCGAAACTTTTATCGTGCGCAAACTACTAAAAGGTTGTCACAAGCTACTACCCTCTCAGGATGCTAGGTTACCAATAACTAAAAATATTATGCACAAAATTTTGAGTGCATTAGTCTTTACTGTTCCACAAGCTTTAAATCGGGTTCTTTTGCAAGCCCTTTTCCTTCTATGTTTTAATGCATTTCTGCGATTAGGGGAGGTTATCTCAAAAACGCAAGCAGATAAAGACAAAGTTCTTCAAATACAAGACATTAATTTTATGGGGGTAAAAGGTAACCCTTCAGCAGTTCAAATTGTTCTTAGACATCATAAATCTCAAAAGAACAATGAGCCCATCATTATATCAATTCAAGCCAATCCTAGTTCACAATTTTGTCCAGTGCATAATCTTTATAGATATAAAACATTATTTTCACATGTTTCAGGCCCCTTCTTCCAGTTTGTCAATGGGACTCCAGTCACATATTCTTATATCAACAGTGAACTTTCAAAAGCGATAGCATTTGCTGGTCTGGATCCCAAGCGCTATAAGGGGCACAGTTTTCGAATAGGGGCTGCAACACATGCTGCCCAGCTAGGTTATTCTGAGACTTTCATTCAACATTTAGGAAGATGGAACTCAAATGTTTTACATAGATACATAAGAATTAAATCTTTTCAGTTGTAATTAGAGTATGAACTTCTCCACCCCCTTTTTCTATATCAATACAATCCATGGTAGGTCAGTGTTCTAACTGCTGCTATTCATTTAGGTTGCAGGACAGTGTTTTTAACTGCTGCTATTAATTTAGGTTGCAGGACAGTGTTTTTAACTGCTGCTATTCGGTTAGGTTGCAGGACAGTGTTTTTTAACTGCTGCTTAATGTACGTCAGCATAGGTTTAGGTTGCAAGTATTAAAGAGGGATGTCGCTCTATAGCCCAGTACCTGATATGTATATAAGTAGATGTAGTTTCATTTGTACAGTACAGGATAGTGTTTAACTGCTGTTTTGTCAAGGCAGCTAATTATTGGTTCTTGTTAAGTGTTTCCATTTCTACTATTATATTAAGCATAAAGTTGCATGCAATCTTATTTTTCTTCAAAGTAATATAACCACTGCCTGCTGGTTCCATCTAACAGATGACTTTTCATTTCATATGTTATTTAGTCATAATGTTTTCTTGCTAATTTTTCAACACTAGATGCCAGGTCACTGTTTATCTGCTGGCATATATGTTAATGTCATTCATATTTTTTATTTGTTTATTTTTTTTCCTGCATTGTATTGTAAATTAAAGATAATATTCCTGTGCTCAACCTCACCTTGGATGGCACAATGAGCTTGCCAAACTATGTTCGTCAATCACATTTGGTGGCATATTTATTTTTGTAGTGCCATCTTTTTGCTGTATACCTCCTGTTTTTATATTTTTTGCAAATATTGTTTATCTGTAAATTTAGGGGATCAGTATATTAATATGTATTTGTGCGATTACCTTTTGTTCTGATCCCCTATCATGTGATGTATATATTTTTTCTTATTTCGTCATTTTAATAAATGACATAATTAATCTCAACAATGGTGTTGATTTTATTTGAATTTATCACAGCAAAAACATAGCTGCGGTGAGATTGTGCAGCATGAGGAAACATAAAACAACAATTATGTAAATAATTTCATTTATGTGTTGAATGCTGTTTATTTTCTTTTGTCTAAATGTAAGTAATAAGATGTTCTATTTTATTGTTCAAACTCAATGTTTTGATTTTTCTCCATTTGCTGGAATTCTCCCAGGCCTTTCAATTGTCGGGTTCCACGTTATGTAATTTTCCTCATTTTTCCAAGCGGTGAGATTGCGCAGCATGAGGAAACATAAATTTATTTATTGAATAAAATGATATTATGTCAGACCACATGTTAAAAAGGAATATCAAAATAAAATTCTTTCACATTGAAAAATTGCTCCTTTTTCAGTTCAAAGACGAAAAGAGTATAAATTCTGACCGAGATATAAACTGCCAAAATTTCTTCAAGCATGTTGTTCAATCCATGTTTATTTAACGAATAAGGTATCATTCTTAAACATCTATCGGGCTCTAAATACGGGTTGGTCGCGTGATTAAATTCAATAAGGCCCCAAGGGCTTTTTAATGAATTTTATATTATACCAACTAGTATTTATATCCCGATAGATGATTTTGAAATGATACATTGATAAATTATTTATATTTACGAGGGCTGTTCAATAAATATTGTCCTGATATAACATACATTACAGATATCATATGACATTAAACTTGACTTTCTCTCATAATTGAATCTTTTATGAATTTATAACATGACAGTTTATGTGACCACCTTTCATCACATAGTTTCATCGTGAAAAGCTGGGAAACAAGCGCTTTTCGAGACACTGCATTATAAATGAATGGTAAAGAATCAGTAAACTAGAATGAAAATAAAAGCTTCATTTATCCAAAAGAAATATTCACTGAAAGGTGTGAAATGTACAGCAACCAATGCCTGTTTTATAGACAAATGAGCTGGTGGATTTCAATGATAAAAAATTATATAATGGTCATCAAAAAATGGGTACCCTCCTTGCCAACAAAATTATAACAACTTATGTACTATTCGCCAAATTTCAACAAATAATATTTGATGATGTATGATTGACTTTAAAACACATAGCAAATTTGATAGATATCACATCGGGAGTAGTTTACACTGTTTTTAAGAAACGTTTAAAGGTAAAAAAAGCTTGGCACTCAAAGGTCACCCTATATTTTGAAAAATGAGTGAAAACGACAACGTATACGAAATTCTTAACAATAATTTTAAAATATCAGTTATATTAGTTACAATGTATCCACGTTCATTTTTTTTTTCAAACAGATATGGGAACATGAATCTATTTATTAAAACCCTCAAAACAAAATTTACCATAAGATGCACTTGATAAAAAAGGCGAATGTCTGACAAGAGCACAGGTATTCAAGAGCACAAAGATAGTTGTTCAAACTCGTATTCGGAGAGACAGTTTAATTTCTGGAGGAGTCTAGAAAGCAATTTTTTGGCAAAAAAATCAAAAGCTTTATCAGAGGAAGGACCCAGAATCAGGAATCCACTACATTAAATTTCTTTATGACAGCGTCCAAACCCTGAACAGAAAAAGGGTTTTCGGGATAAACAGAAAGTTATTGTTTTTTCACGTTTACAATATTCGCCAAAATCTTTGACTTTTTGATCTGTTTCTATTTCCAAACTTGAAAAAAAAACACCTTTCAGAGGGAACAACAAGTCCATGGGAAATCATTGGATCTGACATTTTCCAGTATACTAAGGGCCATACCCAAAAATGAGTCCTAAAAACAATCAGAAATTGGAAAAAAAATGTTACGGACATGCACTTTACTTAAAAGAGATTAATTAGTAAAATCATGAAGACTAAATCATTGAAAAGCGTCTTTTGCTTCTTTCTGAGCACCGAAGACATTATTTATTGAATCGCTCTTGTACATGTGTGACATTCAAACTTTATATTTGCCTGATGGTGACTTTTAACTCTTGCAGTGCTTTATATTTCAAACCCAACAGCATGTATTTAATCCATTGAACGTGCGTCGACCCTTTATGCCGTCATAGAGAAATAACATCGAACGTTAAAGACATTCGTGAAACGTTTTCTATACAGTCATACATACACACTGCTTTCAGTAGTGCTATATAACGGAAAACATTTTAAATGTAAATATAATGTTTTCTATCTCACATTACTTAGCTATGACGTTAAAAGCGTTCAATTATAGTGGCATATACATGTAGCCTATGACGATGACGCACAAATCGACACTTCGCACTTTCGTACTTGCGAAAATATAGAATAAAAAATCCTTGTCTCATTCGTGAAATAAACTCCATATAAAATATTCAGAATACCCTATTTATTTTCCTGATTAAAACAAGTGCTTCATACATGTACCCTATAGTCTATATCTGTTTTGGAATTTTTTAATTTTTGAAATCTATACAAGTGTTGTTCGAAAAGCTGTGATTGTTGCCATTCTTCGTTATATTACTTATTACAAGATAATAGATAAACATATGTAAAAGTAATTGTTTTGTTTCTGTGTGAAATTTCATTCCATTATTTAGATATAGCAGAACTCAATTCACCATATTTTGAAATTAACATGTTTTGCACCCGCAGAGCACGCTTAAGGGAATGTAACGTCAAAATAAAGCGTTAAGAATTTCAAAAAAAAAAAAAAAAATTAAAAAAATGATAATATCCTTAAATATACATTTCCTCGGTATATTCTAATGCCTACTCATTAAATTCTTTGTCTAAAACATTGTACTTGACAATATATTTCTTTTTAGAACTGTTTTCGTTCTATATATATTCCCGCACTTTCTAAAGAAAGGTCAGGTTTACATAATGTTGTTACTCATGTCCGTCTGTCCATCCGTCCGTTTGTCATACTTTTCTTCCTCAACGTTCTCCTACATTTTACAAAGTAGCTTAATCATCTTAAGGGAGAAAGTTGGCAGTGTCGTGTTGATTTGCAGACATGTTTCGAAATTTTCATTTTTCCATGGAGGGGGGGGGGGGGTCAAATTGCGGTCGAAAAATGATGTATTTTATTTAAAAGGACCCATCTTCCCTGAACTCCTTCCCTTCTACCCTGCGAGGGTATGTTAAGGAAGCATATAAATCATTCTCGGGAAATAATTTTAGAGAAAAACAAGTTTGATAATTTTCAAACACCGCTGATAAACTTAGCCTATTATTAACTATTGTATAAAGATAAAAGAGTGTCAAACGCAAAGACGTGCATCATCAACACGGTATCACGTGACTTCTATTAATACTCAAGTAGCGAAATGTCCCCCTGGAGTTGAATAATTTCTCTGAATAAATACATGTAATACAGTTAAGAACATATATTTTGTCTTAAAGGAGCTGCTAAAATCCCAAGGTCTTATAAGTAAAATAATTATTCCACATATTCGCACGAAACCTTAACCGATGTTTTGAATTGAATACATATATACTAAGATTTTAGGTAAACTCTTGCTAAACAAGTGATTCTAACAGTATTTTCCAACTAGTTTAGAAGGCAAACGTTGCAGCTATACAAATCTGATGTTTTGAAATATGCAGCCAATTGTTGATCTGTTGCATTATCACGAATGACAGAGGAAAGGCCGATCGGGATACGAATGTATCTGACTGTCTTTGACAGAGAACATACTCGATGAAAATCATTAGCATACATGTCTAATTAACATCAACCTAAATGAATAACACATGACATTCACGATATTTGTTTTTATAACTCTATTTTACTAATG
Organism: Saccostrea cuccullata; assembly: GCF_032062105.1. Lineage (NCBI taxonomy): Eukaryota > Metazoa > Mollusca > Bivalvia > Ostreida > Ostreidae > Saccostrea > Saccostrea cuccullata. The sequence continues at coordinate 10,014 of NW_026933774.1, forward strand.
TCTGTAGATGTCGTATTAACCGAATTCTCTATACACGACATGAACAATTCCCAATTTACTCGATGTACATATATGACGTCATATGTGGTTGATTTTAATGAAAATGACGGATACAGCATAACAAAATAAAAACATTTGGTTTTTATTCATGTTTACACGTTTCTATACATTTTAAGAGTTAATTTCATCTCAATATACAAATATTACGAAAAGTTGTGTTTTAAAATTGAAGTAATCACGCCTACTATGACGCCATTATGTAGCACTGATTTAATAAAAGTAGAATTTTCTCTATGCTTGGTTATAACCCCTGCGTGAACTTCTCCTACAATTTACACAGTAGGCTTATCATCTTTTGGGAGATGGTTGATTGTGTCAATTAAATGTGCAGTAATTTTTCGAAATTTTCATCTCGCCCCGAGGGATCAAATTGGGGTCGAAAATTGACGTGTTTTTAAATACCTTGGTTCCCAGGGACTCTTATACATTTTACACAGTTACCTAATAATCTTTTGGGAGAGTTATTTTTTTTTTGAAAATTAAGTTAAACATCAAGGTCAAGGGATAAAGGATCACAGCATTCTAGGAAACATCTTGTTAAAAGTAATGTATACATATCAAATGTGAAAGTCATATTTCTACTCCATCAAACGTTAATAGAAAATGCAACATTTTTGAAAAGTAGGTCACAGAGTCAAATCATGATACATTTGGAAAGCTCTCAAGACAGGTAATATACGAGGGTCATTCTAAAAGTTCGTAGATTTTTGTCGTAACTTTTTTTTGAATGGTAACTTTTTTGTAAATGGAGAAAACGCTACAAACTGTGATCGAGATTAAAAAGCAGATTAATTTTGAGAAACGTTATCAACGTTGTTTGACGTTAAAATGTCGGTTAATCGTGCTCAGTGGTGACATAAATGTTGCTTTAAAAATTGCTCAGCATTAGTTCAATTTAATCAAATGGAATGAAACTTCTCACATCGACAAATTAAAAGTTTTTATTTACAAAGATATGTTTATCTGTAATCTTGTAATAATAGCATGATGATAAGGAACATTTTCTACGTATTTTCTGAATGACCCTCGTACATGAATGTATAATATGAATGCCCTATCATTTCTCTTTCGAAATGATCAATTTAACAACAATTTCATTTTTTGAAAGTAGGTCGAACTTCAAAGTCACGGGTAATACAATCATTGTATATTTAGAATGTTATTGTCACTGGTAAATACCTAAGTTTCTGTATCTTCTCATTCAAAACAATATGACCATGATGACCAAAAAGAAATTTGTTGTGATGACGGACAGATAGACTGACATACAAATGAGATTTAATTTCCCCTACCTTTAACAAAAGTGGGAGACAATAAATGTCTTTGCTGTTTTTGAGAATAAGATTTATTATGGAAAAAGTTCCATGTGCATATTTATATATAAATTGTTTGAAATGGTGCCAGTGGTTCTAAAGAAGAAGATAAAATGTAAAAAGCTTGAAGACAAACAGATGGACGACAAACAAAATGTGATCAGGAAACCAGAAAAGCTTAAACAAACATTAAACGTATGATTAACAAGTTTAAGAAAGGGTTAAAGAAGCTGGGTGGTCGTGGCCATTTTAAGACTATTTTGATCTCCTTTAGAAGAAGAACAGAATATATAGATACAATAGAACGATCAAATTTCAAAATTAAAATGTATGAAATTTTTCTTTGCCAAATTATCATAGTTGACAGCTTAAGATATGATATCTTAAGCTGCTAACTAGAGTTCGCTTGCACTAAGCAGCTGGAACTACTTTGGTGGTCTTTACATGTACATGTATATTTCCTACTCCACTTTTTGAAGGAATAACTAGATATATATTAAATGAATATTTTCCCGAATTTCGAAACCTTATTTCCTACTTTCTTTTCTTTTTGAATTATCCCACCTTGCTAAACAAACAAAATCGTCTGCATGGCAACTATGCAGTTATTGAAAAGAATGAAAGAAATCAGCATATTTATGATAAATGAATGTCTTTGAGATCACTGGTATGAACAATAGATCTGCGAAAAAATATTTTTTGCTACCAAAGCTGGGAAATGACGTTAATGTGTTTATTCTAAGGAAACGAATGATCGTGAAAAACGAAACCGCATGGATGAGGACGGGATTCTTGCCTAATCTTAAACATTCGGCAACAGACTCTTTCCGAATTTACAGCTTTGACAGCTAGGTTGTGATACATGTACTTATTTACATGTTCGGTTTAAAATATAGATAAAAAGAAGCGCAAATAAAATCCAAAATTTCTGTGACCTACAACTGTCAGGATATTTGAGCAGCTTCCCTTTACATTTACGAACTTACCGGATAAAAAATATACCCATTTGGATAAAGCAAAATATAATATCATAACAGGTAAGATTTTGTGTTAAAGAACTGTAAATAATTGTTTGAGAAGGTTGGTAATGATTCGACAATATTTGAGAACATGTGTTTTTGTTAGACGTATAAGTTAGTCATTCTGAATTTCAGCAACGCTAATGTTGATGTGATATATTCATACGCACTGTTTTGATGCGTAAATATCATAGTTGAGTGAAAGAAAATTTCATTTTATTAATTTAAAATCTTAAATTTATTAAATGATACGCGCATTGATGAAAACCTTTTCTGCTCAACATTTTTCTTTGATACTTCGATCAAATAAATAAATACAAAATTCATTTCTTAAGTGACATTCTTAAGGGGCACCGACCCTCTGATAAGGGAGATAACTTCAAAGTACACAATATGAATACTAATCACAGTTTTTTTAATAAGAGTTTCTTAACCCCTGAGTAGTCAATTCGATGCAATTTCAATTTCTTTTGCCAATTTCTTAGTAATTGTATTATATTTAACATTAACATTTGAATCTAAAATCGAATGCCTTATTAATTTAATAAGTTGTATCATTTTAAGCATCATTTTAAAAATAGCTTAATGTTTCAAGTACTTCATTCAGCATTTTTATTATTATAACTTTTTTCATATGAAGAAATCCTTAGAAGAGAGATAACTTCTCCTCACAGATGTATTTTTTTTTTCTTACAACCACATACAACATTTTGATTTTCTGACTTAGGAAGCATCGCTTCATGATGTTTTCTGAAATGATTTCAATTAATAGGTATGATACAAAAATTATTTTCATTTGCGCCTCACATATTAAATTTAATGTTGTGATAATAACTCATTACTCTTTCTGTTTTCTGTGTTCAAATTCTTTAAATCATGATCTGGCATAAAAATCATTTGTGAAAAAATAAACATTGCTTCATACTTCAAACTATTTTCAATGTGGCACTAATGTTATAATTCTTCATGAAAATCAGTATTAATTTTTTTTTATTTTCTAAATTGAAATCTATAGCATAGGGTCTGTCCCCTTGAACATCATCATTTTTGTTGTTTTCATTGAGACCTACCGGTCTTCTCAACTCAGCTATGTTAAGGACCTATATGGAAAATGTTACCTTTGCACCGTTTTGATATGTATTACTTCTTTCTAAAAATTGTAACAAAGCATCTAAATACTTGTAAAAAATGTAATATAGCTATCAATAATGGATAGGACTGGGCCGTAGGTATCACCAGTTATTTCGCACGTATCAGCTGTTTGTCACGTGACTTGTATAAAAATAGAATTGTTAAGCTGAATGTAGAAAATGGGGATAGTGCAAGGGCATACGCTTGTTTTTCAAGAAAAAAAAATGATACACATTTAAAGAGGTTTATATCGTCTACCCAAATAGTGCTTGGAGTTAGCCAGTGCTGTTAGCAAAGAACTTAAAATTTTGCCGTAAATGCTTATAATAGCTTAAAATTTCCGCTTCGCTTAAATTCTGTTATAAATAAAATTAATGTTATGCAAACCAAGATCAGCTCCCAGCTTTCTTAAAAATATATACTATATAAGCAATAAATATTCCAAATTTCAGCTCAAACAAAATAGTCTCTGCCCTTGCACTTTTGATGTAAATCACGAATACGCTCATCGTTTTAGCGATATTCTCTACATTCCTTATCCCTGTGCAGCTTCAATGCTACTGGATAAATTCATATTCTACAGTCCCTGAAACGTTCTACTTTCCCATTTTTCCGTTCGCTCACCGTTCGTTCAGCGTGCGTTCAGCGTTCGTTCACCGTTCGTTCAGCGTGCGTTCACCGTTCGCTCTTCGTTCACAGTATTGCGTTCACCGTTCACCGTGCGCTCGCGTTCACCGTTCACAAAACGTTCACCGTTCGCTCTTCGTTCCGTTTACTTTGCGCTCACCTTGCGTTCACCGTTCACTTATCGTTCATTCTTCATTGTCATTCGGAACTCCGAAGTGAAAGGACTTATCTTTTTGATGGTAAGGATTTACTTGTTTTTTTAATTAAATAACTTAGATATCGTTTGAAGAATAATTATTTCATTGCAAAAATTATCTATGATATTTATTTTTCTATTATTATAACTCCGATGTTACATATTTCATGAATTTTCCCTGGAAAATAATTAATACATTAAGTACCTACATGTATGTAGAACGATGCTAAAATATTAAATTAAAAACGGGCAATATACAAATGCTTCACGCACGGCATCAATTTGATGTAATTTTAAATTGGACAAATTATTAATGGATGTATAATAATTAATCGAAGTCTTATACAGGGCAAGAATACATAGAAAAATTACTTCTACAGTAACACGTATTTAAACTACATGTAGGTTTGAGAATTATGAACAGTACTGCAAATATTCAGTTAATTAAATTTCTTTAGACCTAATTAAATTGATGGTGTGGTTTTAAATTTTAGAAAAGACCAACTGTTTAAAATAGTCTATTATTAGAGAAGAAAAAAATCCTTCCTTCACCGTACCTAAACATATGTTTAAAAATATGTTTTTTGCTATACAGTATAATTAAGACACCCCCCCCCCCCTTCGGTGCCTTTTCTCCCGAAATAAAATTCTTCTTGAGTTTTTTTTCCAGTATATTTTCATTAATATTTAATTTTTATTGTAACACAAGAAAATCAGTCTTAAAACCAACATCAAACAGTCATTAAAGAATAGTATTTTAGTATAAACTTGTGCCAACAGCAGTATTTTAAATTGGCAGGGAATATGTTTCAAATTCAATTTAAAACTTAATCCTTCTAATTATATATCAGAATTATTTTTTTTCTATAGGAATGCAAAAATCAGATCTAGAAATAATAGGGAAAAATATTAAAATTTCTTGGAATACTAGTGACTCTTTGCCTTCGGCATGTTCGGTGAAACGCGATTTCCACACCTCCACTGTGTCGAATTATTTTGATTGACAGCACAAGCACGCTACTACAAATGTAGCACGGACTTCCTGTGAACTGTGTGAACTTGATGATGGAAAATAAAAGCCAATAATTACTGTCAAGTGGATTTGTTAATCTATTAAAAAAAGATTTCCTTTATTGCTTGGAATATTTAGGAAAAATAATTAGAATTTTTATTTGATACAACATATGTCTGAGAATTGCGGGGGTTATCTCTCTCTCTCTCTCTCTCTCTCTCTCTCTCGTACATTTCTCTGTTCAATAAAACTATGACAACACATTACTTATTTACATTAAATCTACACATGTATTACAAATAATTTGAATGCCTCTTTCCAACATCTTGACCGAGTATAATCACGGCCGTTAAATGTCTACAGATACATGAAGAAGTTAGCTAAAATAATCGTAATAAAAGAATAAAAAGGCACATATAGAATATTTTGCAGTAGAATTTAAATAAAAGGAGAATTTTTATGCAGTACGATAACAGTCAATGTCAACAGATAATTGTGAATTTTAAAAAATTCCGTTATTTTACTCAGAATGGCTTTGGCACGGAAATACATGTACGGTTGTTTCAACCCCGTACAATGTAATTAATTAATTCCATAAGTAGTAGTTTTATCTTCAGAAGTCTACATTATCTTATTAGTGAAAAGAATAAGCATAATTATTTATTATATAAGTAGATTAATTTATTTTTTAAGTACACGCGGTAACAAATACACGTTAAATTCATGTTATTAAAATATCGATTTAAACATAGGTATGTGCACAAAAAAATGTTTTTATTTATTAAGTCTTTCCACCTTTCTGTGGAAAGACTTCTTGAAATGCTTATGTTTATTATTATTATTTTTCCGTTATCGACTTTTGAACCAAAAGACTTATCGAAAAACTTTTTGCTTCATGACACTGGAAAACAAAAGTTATTTCGAAAAACTACCCAAGGCGCACGACCTATGACCCCTTTCGGAGTTACGACCCCTTTCGCAATAAAAGCTTGTTATCGCTACTCCTCCGAAACCGTAAACCGTAGAGATACAAAACCTTCAAGAATGTCTACGCTACTTTAGGAGACTCTTGAATCTATTCATTGCAAAAGGATTCGTAAACCCCTACAATGAATTACTGCCCCTGAATGTTTGCGATGTTTACGATAAACAAGATCTTTTCTTAAACAACAAGGCGTAGAGATATGGGGCTAACTGCAAAAGATTCATTGACCTTTGACCTTGAAATTAAGGTCAAGGTCGAAGGTCAAGGTCATTCAAAATATGTAAAATTAAGCCTTTTTTATAGCTCTTTTGTTCTTCACCAAATTTTAAATATCTTTGCATCTTCAATATGTATTCTTAAAACCATTTCAGGGATTTCATGCTTGTTCCCTAAGATTGACCCCTCTAGTAGTTAGTGCCCCTTCCAGTGTAAAACCTTGTTATCGCTACTCCTTCGAAACCGTAAACCGCAGAGATACAAAACCTTCAACAATGTCTACGACTAATTTAGTACACTCTTGAATCTATTCATTGCGAAAGGATTCGTCAACCATTTTAAGTAGTTATTGCCCCTTACAGATTCTGATGTTTACGAAGAACTTAAAACTTCTTAACGACAAGTCATAAAGACATGTGGCCAATTGTATGAGATATTTTGCCCTTTGACCTTGAATTCAAGGTCAAGGTCAAAGGTCAAGGTCATTGAAAAAAGTATGAAATTGCTTATACATATTTATTTTAACAAAATGAACTTGACCTTTGACATTGGTAGTTGACCTTGACCTTGACCCTTACTCAAGAGTTTATAACATATTTATTATTTATATAGGTTTGATCCAGCTTCAAGTGGTAAACTCATGTTTATGAGGTTTTTTTTTTGGATGACCTTGACCTTTGACCTTGATACCATCAAATTTATCAAATATCCTTATAAAACTGTTTTCAAATGTCTCTCCGTACCCTTCAAGCCTGACGTATAAAAAAAGTTCTTCCTCCTGGTGAGAAAAGCCTTCGTATCTTTACGCATTCGAAACCATTGACCGTAGCGATGCGAAACCTTAAACAGTGTCTTCGACAACTTTAAAAACTTTTACCTTCAAATTTAGGTCAAGGTCAAAGGTCAAGGTCCTTAAAAACACATATTATTAGGTCTTTCCACCTTTCTGTGGAAAGATCTCTTGAAATGCTTATGATTATTAGGTCTTTCCACCTTTCTGTGGAAAGACCTCTTGAAATGCTTATGTTTGTTATTATTATTTTTTTTCCGCCGGACTTTTGAAACCACAAGACTTATCGAAAAACTTTATAGTTCATGATACTGGATATCAAAAGTTATTCTGAAAAATGACCCAACGGATTTGAACTTTGACCCCTTACACAGTTATTACCCCTTTTGTCGTAAAGCTTGTTATCGCTACTCCTCCGAAACCGTAAACTGCAGAGTTTCCAGACCTTCACCTATGTCTACGACTTAATTAGTAGACTTTAATCCTTCATTGCGAAAGGGTTCGTAAACTCCTATGATGAATTATTGCCCCTGAATGTTTGCGATGTTTACAAATATCAAAATCTTTTCTTAAACAACATGTCGTACAGACATGGGGCCAACTGCGAAAGATTCTTTGACCTTTGACCTTAAAATTGAGGTCAAGGTCAAAAGTCAAGGTCATTCAAAATATGAAAAATTAAGTTCTTTTTATACCTCTTTTGTTTTTTATCAAATTTAAAACATCTTTGCATCTTCAATATGTACTCTTAAAACCATTTCAGAGATTTCATTCTTGTCCCCTAAGATTGACCCCTCTAAAAGTTAGTGCCCCCTTCAGTGTAAACCCTTGTTATCGCTACTCCTCCGAAACCATAAACCGTAGAGGTACGAAACCTTCAACAATGTCTGCGACTAGTTTTTTACACTTCTCACTCTATTAGTGCGAAAGAATTCGTAAACCATTTTAAGTAGTTATTGCCCCTGCCAGTTTATGATGTTTACGAAGAACAAAAAACTTCTTAACAACAAGTCATAAAGACATGGGCCCAACTGCATGAGATCTTTTGACCTTTGACCTTGAAGAATAGGTCAGGGTCAAAGGTCAAGGTCATTGAAAAACTAGAGGAATTGTCGATTTAAGCTTAAAATCCAAATGACCTTGACCTTTGACCTTGATATTTGACCTTGACCTTTGACCCCTTACTCAAAAAGTTGTATAAAGAAATATTCATTACCTTTATCTAGATTCAGCTTCAAGTGTTAATCTCAAGTTTATCTCTCTTTTTTTTGATGACCTTTGACCTTGATAAATGACCTTGACCTTTGACCCCCTTTGACCCAAAGGTCACAATCAAGCTTAAGGTCGTTGAGGTATTTGCAACTCTCACTCTAACAAATGCTTATATCCCCCCCCCACCCCCTTTCTTAAAAAAAAAATCAACAGCAGCCTAGAGAAAATGTCAACAAGTCAAAAGATACGATATATCAACATAAGATTCGGAATAAAAGCAAGAAAAGACCTTAAAGAAAGTGTCCTGAGAGTTTTAAGGTGAGTCTCTAAAATATAATGAAATTCTAGTGAAAATCGGCAAAATCTGCATTTTTTTTTTCTGTCTGAAATTTAGTTATTGCTGAGCATAAAAATTAATTAAAGCCACTATTGGCTATTTCTGCAATTGTTGTTGATATCATTCGATTCTCCTGCTCTATTACGACATTTCAATGCCAAGTATTCTTGCTTTCTTTAGTGTATGGAATTTATATGATGCAGGTACACATGGGACATTTCACAACGTTTTCACTTACGCTTCCGTCTTGATGCGCAGATCAAATGCATGTTATTCATATTAATAGGTATATCATAATTTTAATCAAACCCTACCTCTTACATCTTAACTTGATAACAATCTCATTCAAGCTCATATATACACATAGGAGCGTGTTACAGTGTTTTTTATGCGCTCTCTTTGTGTGATCAATGAATTCGTGCTTATCCCCGAGTCGACTACAAACAATCTAGGAAGTCTGTTTACGGTAAAATTATACCAACTGCGAGCCCGATCTAAAATCCTAGTAGAGAAATGAGAATTTTGCTGTTTTATTTATTTTCTTGCTTTTTTCCTACTTTTTTCAGCCCAAATGATATTGAAACACTTAAAAAGGTGGAAAGACGTCTTATTGTTCTCTGAACAATTAGTTTACTAGTTTATTTATTTATTGTTTATCTCAGTAGTTGTTTTATCTTCTAAAGTCCACGTTGTTCTATTAGTTAAAAGAATAAGCATAATTATTTACTATATAAGATTAATTTATTTTTTTAACTACACGCGGAAACAAATACACGTTTGACAGCGATTCAAATCATCTTATCAAAATATGGATTTAAACATACGTATGTGTAGAATTTATTTTTATTGTTTATTTATTATAATTACTTATTTATTTATCTATTTATTTCTCTTTTGTTTATCTATTGTGTATTTATATTTATTTTTGACATTTGAATTATAGAATAAAAGAATAATTTCAATACAAGGAAAAGACCGAAGGCATTCCGAATAAATCGTTCATCTTGCGTTCACCGTTCGTTCACCGTTCACTTTGCGCTCGCGTTCGCGCTCCGTTCGCGTTCTGCGTTCACTCACCGTTCACCGTTCACACATCGTTCACCGAGTTGCGTTCACCGTTCGCACATCGTTCACTCACCGTTCGCTCTGCGTTCGTTCACCGTTCGTTCAGCGTTCGTTCACCGTTCGTTCACCGTTCAGGTGGGAAAGTAGAACGTTTCAGGGACTGTATACACATTGTATTTAATAAATTATTTTCTTTTAGTTTTAATGATTAGGTTTAAAAATTAGCAATGGTACCATATTTATTTAAGCATTCTTGTAATAATTAAATCAGTGAATCTAGTCCTCTGGATCACTTGTGCTGCGTCATATCAAGGCTGATGACGTCATATTTGACGAAAGGCTTTCTTCTATTACTCGACTGTATCGCTGTTAAGTATTGCAATATTACAAGATTTTATAAATAATCGATAAAATAAATAAATTCAAGTTGTTATTTACGCATGATCATTTCGTTAATTAATTTTTGTGGCTTGTTAAATTTCAATGACGTCACAATTAAACTTTCAATACGATATGTAAGGAATGTGAACTCTGACCTTCCTTAACATAGCTGAGAAGTTGATTTATTTTTTTAAGCAAAACATAAACCCCTTATTTGAAATACGAGTCGATGTAACAATACGTAATTTGAATTTCTATGTTGTTTTTCGTTTTTGCTCTATTTTACAGAGAATGTGTCTACAGATATTATTTAGTGTATTGTTTGTAACGTACTTAATTTTTACCTGGTCCACGACCCGATTTCTGCATTTTTAAAATCTACATCAGTTTTAAATAATTCGTGATAATTAAAAAAAAGCACTTGGATTAATTAAACCCCCCGCAAACGAAGTTAGGGGGAGGTTATATAGGAATCAGTTTGTCTGACTGTCTGTAGGCCCGTCCGTCTGTCTGTCTGTGCAAACGTGTCCGGTCCATACCTTTCTTAGAGAGGAACAATCTACTACCCCACACAGAGATTGCTTATGTTTTAAGGGTGTGTCATGACTTTGCCCCAAGGTTATTTTGGGAAAATCAAATTCACGGGAAGAAAAATTTCATAATTTGTGTCCGGTCCATATCTTTCTTAAGGATAGACTTGGTAAGTTCTTATTTCACAAAAAGTTTGCTCATGGTTAAGAGTGTATCATGTCCTTGTCCCAAGGTCATTTGGGGAAGTTCAAGGCCACTGGAAGAAAAATTTCATTATTCGCGTCCGGGCCATATCTTTTTTATGGATAAACTTGATACATTGTATGTGTCTATTTCACACATAAAATTATATTTCTTTTGACCTGAGGTGTGTCATGACCCTGACCAAAGGTCGTCTTTGCAAGGGCAAAGTTACTGAAAAAATGAATCATTCATGTTAGCTACATATCTTTATAATGAAAAAACATAAATCTGCTACTTCACACAAAGATGGTTTATCATATGACCTAAGGGTGTGTTATGACTTAAGCGAAGATCATTTAACGTCACTGAAAGAAAAATTTCTAAAAATGTGAACGGTCCATATATTTGTTATGGATAAACTTGGTAAATTCCTATTTCGCACAAAAAAATTTTCTTATGACATCAGGGTGTATATGACATTTATTCAAGGTTATCTGTGCAAGTTCAAGGTCGTTGGCAGAAAAAGTTCATAATTCATGTTATGTACATAGCTATATTATGGAAAGACTTGGTAAGTTCCTGTTTTACACAAATATTGCTTATGTCTTGAGAATGTGTCATAAGGCCATTTGTGCACGTCTAAGGTCACTGAAAGGAAAATACTTCATAATTTGTGCTGGTCCATATCTTTCTTATAGATATACTGGGAAGGTTCCCATTTTACACAAACACTGCTTATGACCCGAGGTTGTGTCAAAAATTTGAAACAAGGTCATTTATGCAAGTTCAAGATCACTGAAAATAAAAGTTCATAATTCGGGTCTGCATGGTCCGTATATTTACCCTTTTTTATTAGGCTGCACCTTCTTTTCATTTAAAAAAAATATAATGAGCATTTACATTTGCATTAAAAATGTTTAAGCATTTCTCTCTTCTTTTAAATCCATGAAATGTTCATAATTTAGCATACCTGTAAAATCCAGCGGGAAGGGGGGGGGGGGGTGTTCCGTTTGGGCAGTTATAGTTGTTATATTTTTTTTCACTTTTGGATAACATATGACGTCAAAATAAAAACAATATGACAGAAGATCATAAACTTTCTGAAAGACCCTCGTAAATAAATCATTTCTTACATAAATAGCTGTGGCTGGAATTGTAGACATACGGACATGTTTTGCAGGTATTTTCATAATGTTCCTGTACAAACATTCCACCTGAAGAAAACTCAGCACAGCGTCTGCCTGCAAATAAAAAAAATAGATTTTTAAAAATATAAAAATATTACTAGAACTATTATTATCTTATTATTTTACTATAGAAAGAATATGAAGCAGCAAGGCTAAAAAAATAATTATACTCCGTAAAATCAATTATTTAATACTATTTTCTTTGATATTTCATAGGACATTAGAGAGTATGTCATGTAAAAATCTCCATAGTTTGCAATAATTTCTCAGATTTATATCATTTGCCCATGAAATACATGATTCATGCAGACTACTCCACGTATATTAAAATCGCTTAAAATATATTAAAGCGATATAAAATATATTAAAAATGAATCCCCAATGTTTGACTTTCATATTTTTCTAAAATCAAAGTTATTTATTTCAGAAGAAAAAAGTCAGAACCGTACGTACGCTGAAATCTTACGATGATATTAACAGGGCCGGGTGTGATAATTTCTGCCCCAGGAATTTTGATTATTTTTTTATAATTAATTTCTACTGTTATATTTATTGTTTGAAGATAAAAAAAAACAAATGTTTACAATGTTTACAATTCCGATTTCTTATGGGGCAACCGTTCACGGTAGCCTAGTGGTAGAGCGTTCGCTTCGTGATCGGGAGGCCCGGGTTCGATTCTCGATCGCGGCGCCGCGTCAAACCTAAGACGTAAAAATAGGTAGTGACTGTTCCCTTCGCCAAGCGCTCGGCATCAGAAGTGAAAGTCAAGGGTCTTTCGGATATGACCTTAAAAACGTAGGTCCCGTGTCACGGTAGGCGCTGGCACGATAAAGAACCCTCACTGCTCAATGGCCCTGAGTGCCGAGTATAGGTCTAAATTTGAAGCCCTTCACCGGCATACGATGACGTCTCCATATGAGTGAAAAATTCTCGAGAGGGACGTTAAACAATATACAATCAATCAATCAATCTTATGGGGCAATCTCATAAGTTGTGAAATTTTACTATAAGACCCCCTGGGAGTTAGAAAAGCGCCAAATAATCACATTTACCAAATATTATTTTTTTTTTTTGTATTTCTGCACTAGAAATTTTTTTTCTTCTTATTCAAGTAAATGGAAGTTATGGTAAAAATTCCCCAATTTTTGAAATCTTAAAATAATTGACCATCTAGACTCGTCCAGTAATTGATAATTTTATTTTTGCAAAGCCCAATACCTCTAAAATTGCCATATTGTGATATTAATACATATCAGGACAGATAAATTATCGACGAATTTGATGTCTTCGGTAAAAAAAAATAGCAAACTTTAGATTACTAGTATTGTCTTTGGATGTTCTCTCATCAGTTTTTATTGTATAATATTAATGGACATCTTGAACGAACAAGCGAGTCATGCGTCATTCATCAGTGTCATGCATTGCCTCACAAAATCGGGAAATATTGACGTCATTACAGCCATCTCAATGTTTTTTTTTTCTAGTATTGTTGTAAACTCACCTTCTAAGGCCATAAGGGTTACATATAATGTTTATCTTGTATTAAAATATTTGGCAAAAGTGAACTGTCGCACTATTGACAAAGTCATGCGCATTCAAATTAGACTCGGCCCCGTCTTATTGAATTCTTTTATGTTTCGTGTGAGTGGTCGAGGCCCGTTGAAGGGGTTGTAAAGACACAAGGTGAAAAGCAATAGGAAAAAACCCATCTATAGAGCAGAAAGGACAGTGACTGAAGTACCTATAGTTATTTTTCTTTTAAAAAAAACAAGACGCAAAATATCTATACTACAGAAACAAAGATTCTCCTTTTACCTGTCTGCTAAAAAAAGAGTAGATTCAAACGACCAAGACCTTCAATCCTTCCCTGAATCTGTGAATCGAGTTGAAATTAAACCATGACCATAAATGCATGCTTATTGGAAAAGGGACATGCTATTTTCGGTCACACCATGACCAAACATGACAAATCTTTCTACCAAAGCGACTCTCCTTAAGACGTACATAAGCAAACTGTCAGGGAGTAAGCTTTACAAAACGGGGAGCATTTTCCGCGATAAATGTCACAGGTTACGGAGTATGGAGGACCATTCAATCGATTAATGTAATGTTTCATTGACTAAATGTATTTGATATCGAATAGCTTGTGTGTATACGTTTTACGTACTGTATTTAATTTGGTATAATTACCTTTTATGGGGTTTAACTAATGACAAGCACAATTGCCTATAACTAAAATATTACCAATAACTTCAACACTTTCAGCACATAGCTCCACCAATCTTCTCCCGTACTCATCTAAAATGCAATGGTAAACAAAGTCTGTTGTAAAGCACTTTCGTGGAACATCCCCACAGTTCTTTAGCTTTGCTCGTTCTTCCCAGCTACTCTTATCTTTGGGACAGGAGTTGACATCTCTAACAGTCTTCAAGGACTCTTGGCATGGATTTTTTCTTGTCTTGAAATTATTAAAATTGTAAGTTATTAAGCATATGAAGACATTAAAGTAGAGTACCAGTTACATTTCATTGATTGATAACTTATATCCTACTCTATCAGAGATACAGAGCCATGCTTAAGGCGAAAACGATCTTATGTGGAAAATGTACAGCGAAATGGATGTGAGAGTAATGCAGGAATTTAACAACTTTCATTTCCAATCCAAATGAATGTTTTATAATCAAGGGGGAAAACTGGCAACTAAATGTCACTTGGAAACATGAGGGCAAAGACAAGCACGGTTTTCTGGATTTTCTCGTTTTACGTTTAGAAGATACATACGTATCTGTGTCGATTTGGATGCTGCCACACTTGATGAAGCAAACGCTTCAAAAAGATTTTGTTGTATTCCCTTGTAAATAAGAAGTCTGAGTTTTTTTTTTCTTTGCTCAGATTACATTCCTGTAATCTGATAATTATGTTTCATTACTAACTGATAAGATTCTGCTGTTCTTGCGCACGCTTTCATTATTCTTTCCAAAATCATTTGTTTGCAATTTGTATACCTAGAATTGTGCATAATATATCTTGTCATTTTTAGGTTTAAAATATGGCAGTTTTAATTCAATCTCTTTCCTTCTGCAATATAAATGGAAACAAAACTTTTGTCAGTGTGTTTTATACATATATTTACATTTATTTTTTTAACGTGATTGTCATAAAATATTGCAATTACCAGAGCTCTTTCATTTCTTTCAATGACTGGATCTCTAGTATTGAGAAACAATAAGAAAAGCGAGAACAGGAATAAAACGAATATCCTTTTTACACACAAGGTAATAGGTTGTGAACTTGACAAGAAGCCACTACTCTTCAGAGGGATTGAACTCTCATTATTGGGTTTGTTGAGTAAAATCATCTTCCTGGGTTCAAGTGTTCATTATATCTAAGCAAATGGTGGACCTGTAACAACAAAACGTAATGTTAGACAACATAAAAATATGAATTTCATTTTAATATATTTTTAAATAAATATTGTTTTAAATTATTATTGTAAAGTGTAAATCTCAAACTTTATCGTTTTTTCCCATTGAATAAAGTTTATAAAAATAATGATTACTTTTAAAAATTTCAAAGTCCACCCCCCTTTTTTAAGAAAAAAAAAAGTCTTTATAATTTGTATAGTTGTATCCTAATTTGATTATGTCGCCATTTAGATTAAAAGAAAGACAATTTCAGGCATTCAACAGAACATATATGGAATCAATCTTAAATAAAACAAAGACATGCATTGCAAATATTTAAAAAAAAAAGTTCTATGAACACAATAAAACAACACATACAGAACCGACTGGACCAAACTGACACAAAGCAGTCCTAGGGGACTGATTTCTGGGACTGCTAATGCAGTCCCACAGTGGTCCCAGCGCAGCAAGTCCCACAGCGATCTAAGCAGTCTCAGCATTCCAAGTGGACGGAATTTATTAATTTAATGACCGGAGCTAATTCGAAAAGACATTTCCAATAACCAATGAAACTATGAAATGCAGCTCAAATGGATTTTGATTAGTATGCCAGGAATTCTTATATGTACATGTATGTGGAGATTATATAACTCATTCTTCAGTACTGAGTTCAGATGTGTGACCAAAGGGTTATTTTTAAAAAAATATTCAATTTCATAATTTATGTATATCAATTAAGTCAGTACCCTTCCTGCTTCTGAAAAAAATTGAAGGGAAGATAATCTGAAGTCTTAAAGAGGAGATAGGTGTCCTTATGTACAAGCATGTCTGAAATTTTATGTACGTAACTTGGTGTCCACAGTGACTGTTTTTTTAGAACAATAAGCTATTCTTTTCTGGTGAATCCTTTTTGAAGTATATAGACACTAGTTTGCATGTTTTATGGCATGACTTATTTCTGCCTTATTCCATTACAATTAGAAAATATGTCCAAGACTACCAATGGACACCGTTACTTACATAAGCACTAAACAAGTAACATGTTACTATAATTTAACAAGTTGTTAAAATATGAAAATAATGTAATCAATAAGGTATGATGAAATCATGTTTAATGTTATATTAAATGGAATTTATTTAAAAAGTCACAATTTTTATTTCTAGTTTCAAAAAAGGAGAAATTATGTAAGTAACATGGACACCTAACTCCGAATCAGGCTTAAAAAAAGGAACAAAAAAATAACAAGACAATCGAACACTTGTCTTTAATACTTTTAATATTTCATTTCAAAGCTTAATAATAGACAAGCTTTCAAAGAGAATTAATGCAGACAAGTAAATTGTCGGATGAATAAGTAAATATCCTAGGTCATCTATTTTGAGTCTTGGATCTTTGTGTCATTGTTACGAACATAATTCAGCCATTACTTGTAAATCTGAAAGAAAAAAAATATATATAAAACAAAATACAACATGATGTAATCAACACATATGCTGTTTAATTATATTTATTATATATCCTTGATAAAATCAGAAAGAAGGCAATTAAAGTACAAATTATGTCACTACTTCAACTTTTCGTGTCTCTGTTACGAACGCAATTAAGTAAATGATATGGCAATATTAAAACAAATATTCAATAAGTATTCATCCTTTGATAAGAGCAGAACAAAACTAACAAATATAGAATAAAATATAGTACAATATAACTTTATCATTAATAGATTATACAAATAATGCAAACACACTTATGTTCGTAACAAAAGACGCGAATCAAAAGTCAAATGTTAAACCGATAGTACTCGACTCGGACAGATTTATGCATTTTGTTAAACATTCACTAAAATTGATACAGTATGAAAATACTTACAGAATCTATTATGTTCGTAACTTCTTTTTTTTCCACATGGACACAATGAGCATCGCCATGTTTTTTAGCAGACAGCTGCGCAAGCTTTCTACTTTCGTTTTTAATTTATAATTACACCACTGCTACGGACTTTCTGAGCCAAACTTATGATTCATTGGCTGTTATTTTAGCAATCATACTGAAAGCTATTATGTTCGTAACGGTCAAGACACCAAACATTTTACAATCAGAGATCATTTTAAAATTACAAAAAGAACTGAGTTATGTTCATGAAGCATATTGTTAAAAAATAATTTATCACACATAGTCATTAATTAAACACAGAAACTGAACTTGACAAATTATTTAATGTTTGTAGAGAGGTGTTAAAAAGTTTAATGCATATGGACACCATGCGTTACGAACATAAACCACAAATTTTTAAGTTCAGAAAAAAATAATTAAGATAATTTTAGCATGTTTGACAAAATGAATATATTATTTCATTTATATGCTAAGATAATGTACACAAATATCATGCCAAATGATTTTATTTTCAAATAAAACAACATCTTTATGCCTATTCGAAAATTATGTCACATTTTCTGCATCTGAAATCCCCTAAATGCAACACAACAATGATCAATATTTTTTTTATTCCTCAACCCATATCTTTGAAACTATTTATACTATATCCTTACACAAGTATCAAATCATATCAATATCAATCTATCTGCTTACACTTTATTTATTGGAAAATAAAGGAAAAAAGAAATACATTTTAAAAAATCACCAGTATTGAAGAATGAGTTATATATTAAAAGTACGCGTATAGAATCAATTTGAAATAATATTTATTGAAGGTAGAAGGTATTCACACTTGCACGCATCAATTACAATGAACATGAATATTTAACAAAAATTATCTAATATATGATAACATTTCAGTTTCTTTATTTTATGTGATAGGATAGATGCTGGTTTCAATGTCAATTTTAGCTCACCTCAAGTGAGGTTTTCTGATCAAAATTTGTCCGCTGTTTGTCGTCGTCGTCGTTGTCGTCGTCCTTGTCGTTGAGGCCACATTTGACGATCAAATTTATACATAGGAATATGGAGATTGATTGATTTTATATTGTTTAACGTCCCTCTCTAGAATTTTTCACTCATATGGAGACGCCCGAATATGAAGAAAAAATATTTTAAAGTATTCTTCCCAAGAAGATTAGGAAAGATAAAGAAGTCGGTTCACTTTATGCATAAAATGGCCCTGTAGATATACCAATTTATAAATTAACAGTTGATTTTCCATTTGAGGCATTAAAATAAAATAGAGACTTAGTGCTTTCGTTTTCTATTAAAAATTTTCTCCTAAAAGTCCAGGTCTTGGAGAATTGGCTTTATGAAATTGCAATGTTCTTGAATTTTTAGGTAAACAGGTATAATTGAGTACTTTCAGTGAAGAAAAATAATATCAGCGCACTCTCTGATCTAAAAAATAAAACATGTCTTTTAATCCCCATGAAGAGTTCTATCATTTAGTAGTAGTATATTTTAGATCAGAGGTTGCGCTGTAAATTAAATATTAAAAAACAGGTTTGAAAATTTGCCGTTTTGAAGACTTTTTCAGAATATATAGAAAATTGACGCATTTCATGACGTCATAATGCATTGGCTAGACAGAAAATGACGTCATTTTTTATAGATACGCAGTCACCAAAGATCTAAGTGATTATTCAATGCATTGTTAACTA
This sequence comes from Saccostrea cuccullata, assembly GCF_032062105.1. Classification (NCBI taxonomy): domain Eukaryota; kingdom Metazoa; phylum Mollusca; class Bivalvia; order Ostreida; family Ostreidae; genus Saccostrea; species Saccostrea cuccullata. The sequence goes on from NW_026933774.1 coordinate 29,266, forward strand.
AAACTATGCAGTTTCAGTTTTTCAGAAATTCACAGGGCCAAATAAGGCAAAAGTGAACCTTGTCCTTTATGTGAAAAGATCCTCAGGTAGTGAAGGTTCAAGTTTGTTCAAATCATGATACCAGGGCTAGGGCGAGGCCACAATTAACGATCAAAGTTTTAACGAGGAATATATAGGAAAAATCTTTTCATGTGAGCGTTGTGGCCCATGAGCCTCTTGTTTTTGATTAATTCTTAAACTCCATTTGTGTATAAATATACAGTCTTTAAAAAATATTATCTTTAATAATTTCTACTTACCGTAAATCTGGAAATTTTTACGTTGGTTTTATTTTGCGAATTCGGTTGAGAATGGTGTTCATTAATTTTTACGTTTCAAAATTTTGCGAATAACCACTGTTTTGTTTATATATTCTGATTGGTAATTTATTTTTAAGAAAATTATTTTTGCGAATGCAATGAACTCGCAAATTTGCTAAAAATTTATCTACAGCAAAAATTTCCAGATTTACGGTATTAAATTATTGTAAGAAATATTTTTTTTCTTATTGTTTTAACTGTAATAAATGCTCAAATTGCTAAGTCGGTTTTTAGAGTTTAGAATTTATTGTAGGTCCAAAAATATAAATTTCACAAATATAATTCAGAACAAATTTCGTAGATAGAACAAACTGAATTTTGCAGAGAATTTCTTGAGATTTCACAAACTGAGTTTAACAAAGAATTGTCCAAAATTAAACAAACTGAATTTAACAAAGAATGGTCCAAAAACTGACTCACTTACAAACTCACTCACATCTAATCTTTGACAATTCCGCCCACTTTTGTACTGACCAGCCAATTAGATTAAGGATAGAAAATTGCAAAAACAGGGGAATCCGTATGACATTAATTTACAACAATGAAATTAGGTAGAGCTAAGAATAACAAATTCAAAGAACACGATCCTAAGATCTAAACATAAAGTTGATAACAAGTATGAGTAAATGACATTGATATCGTGAAACAGGAAAGCGATGTCAAGAATTAGATATTGGTAACATGTGCAAAAGGCATTTCCTAAACATCAAATGAAAACAACTAACTTTTAACTACAGGTGTCAAACAAGATCGAAAAGTAATAAACAATTATATAAAAATATATTCATAATTAATTTGTCATTTAGACACCCTTATACATGTAACACATAATCATTACATAACCCCTCTTTGTTGCAAGTAAACAAAACAATAGTGAGCCTGCAAATTCAGAATACACAAGGGACGGAACTATAATGTAAATCAGAACCTTTTTCACACATGGGTTAACAAAGCAGTCCCAGATAGCATTTCAAGTACAGCTGGGGTTGCTGGGTCTGCTTTCTAGAGCAGTCCAACAGCGGTCCCAGAACAGTCCAACAGCGGTCACAAAGTAGTCTCGGTAAGGCTTTCTGGAACTGCTTGGGTGTTTAGGCTGGGTTTGGTCGGTACAGTAATTATTAGCCACAATAAGGAGGCTTGGAAGTCAACAAATTAACCATTAATTAACTAGATTTAACTTAGTAATTATGATCTAAGATTGCCGAAATTTCGTACAAACTTATTCAGTATTCAGGTGTACATCTATGGAATAAACTTCTCCAACACATTAGACTCTCTCAATCTCTACGAACCTTTAAGGACAGATGATACAAACATATTTTTTCTTTGAAAAAGATTAAATATCATGTCAAAAGTTTAGAAAAGTGCATGGTTCTTAGAATTTTTTTTCTCCGAAGAACTGGAATATGAAAAAGACATGGAAAATATTGGTAATTTTTCAATGAAAAAACAAATATAGACATATCACATTCAGTAAAGGTTTACAGGTGAAAATAAATTTCAGAATATGTTATCTTGGCACTAAAATTGTAATATAAACTTAAGAAAAATATACCGATCCTGATGAATTTTATTAATAAAAGCTAAATGGTAAAAATCAGCCTATATGATATTGCCAATTTTTTGTCATTTCGATCTTCCTCTTAAAATTCACCTGGCTTGGTATATTTTTCTAAGGTTTATATTACACTTTTAGCGCCAGGATAACATATTCTGAAATTTATTTTCACCTGTAAACCTTTACTGAATGTGATTTGTCTATATTCCTTTTTTTATTGAAATTTTACTAATATTTTCCAAATCTATTTCATTTTCCAGTCCTTCGGAGAAAAAATTCTAAGAACCATGCACTTTTCTAAACTTGTGACATGATATTTAATCTTTTTCAAAGAAAAAATTTGTTTGTATCATCTGTCCTTAAGCGTAACATAGAAAATTACATCATCAGCTGTCGCACAATTACTTGAGCACAACAGATTTCGATATTGTATATTGTATTATGATTGTTAATTAACTATACATAGACACTATATTCATTATCTTGTGATTGTAATTCATTAAAACTATTACTATTACATGTATATATGACGAATTGTATTCGGTATATTGTTATGTATTTGGTATATTGTTATGTATTTGGAATATTGTTATGTATTTGATATATATAGAAGGCCCTGGGGAAGAATAGTGCATGCACTAACCAGGTTACCTTCTTTAAATAAAGTATTGATTATTATTACTATTGTAATTATTATTTGGCAAAGAAAATATTCATACATTTAAGTTTTAAAATTTGATCAATTTTGTATATATTTATATGAGTCTTATCTTTTAAAGGAAATTAAAATAGTCTGAAAATGGCTGCCACACCCCCAGCTTCGTTAATCACCTTTAATATGGTCAAAAAATCTGAAAAGCGAAATTTCTAGTACTTCATAATGATATCGTAATAATCCTATAAAATGAAAGAAAAAAGTTCATTATTAGAAAGGTAAAGTATATCATTGAGGGAGTTAGCAAGATTCCAGTTCCCCAAGACCAGGACCATTTCTCGAGGGGCAGTGCGCCAAGGGAAATAGTCATGGTCGAGGGGAACTGGGATCTTGCTTACTCCCTCAATGGTATACTTTAATTGTTTAATTATTTTATACTGTTTTATTATACCGATACAAATTTAAATTTTAAAGATCACCTTTAAAAAAAATATTCATTTACATATCTAATCATTAGTTATTCCCTAATTCGAATGCAATCATTGCATTCTGTTTGTTGTTTACGTCTTATTTTGATGTGTTTTGTTATATGAAATACGTCACGAAGCGTTGTGTTTTTGCGTCGGTCTATTTTGACGTCGGAATGAAACGGTATAACTTCTAATTAGCATGACTTGTTTTCGACAGAGGGATTAGCTCAAAAAACTAACGCTCGCGATCGGCGATTAGCCGATGCATAGCGATTTCTAGGAAATTGTTCAGATCTAATCACTGCATTTTATATAGGGAAAAATCAATAGAGGTAAAATAATGACTTATTTAATCAAATAAAGTGAAATGTTTGATGAAAAAATGTGTATAATTCCTTTAAATTTATATACTCTAAACAGGGTAATTTTCGCCCCGCTTAATTTTCGCCATGTCAATCTTGCATATAATTTTATCCCGTCTTAAAATCGCACAGTCAGATTTGTGTTGGAAAAATTATACTGTATTCTTTGAATTCGCCCAAACGAAGTAGGGGCGAAAGAGACAAAAATTGAACGGGGACGAAAATTCCCCTGTATACAGTATATATGTACAAGTAAATACTTGGACTTGCATTCAGAATTCTAACACCCGTAATCTCGCTTTCACACACACTCAAAACACAGTCGTACAAAATTAAATTTAGACCCTAAGGCCTGACTAGAAATTATTCGCAAGCTTATGACTATAGAGGAACAAATATGCCAAAGAAATCAGATGAAAGCATGAAGTGAACTCTTAAGTCTTTTTTTTTTTTTTAAGAAAGACACTTTTAAATTGTTACAACGAAACAATTTCAAATTGCTTTACAATAAAATATTTGACCTTTTTCCACTAGCAAAATTTGATTTTGTCTGACATTGAAAGTTTAATAACCCAGAAAATTATTTAAAATAAAACTTTTTTTAAAGAAAGTGGGCGCTTTAGATGGGGATTCGGCAGGAATTTTGGCTCATAAAAAGAATAAAAAAATATCATTGATTTATACATTTTTTTTTCAAAACGTAGCTAATGACTGTGTTGTAGGTGAATATAAAATGGGGAAATATTCAGTTAAATTTGTTTTATTTTATTTGAATATGCACCTGAAAATAGCCGTACGAGTCAAATGATGCAAAAATCGACTCATTTATACCCGTTTTTCACTAATTTTGTTGTTTCTGGGTCTTCTCTCCATGAATTTTAAATGCGTTATCGGTGTATTTTTAACCGTAAAATTTATTCCCGTTGTTTAAAAAATGGAGAGACGACCCAGAAATACCAAAATCTAAACTTTTTCCATTTATTTTCTGGTAGAAAATTGACAAAGTCCAATTGTATAGGGCTTTGGCTTTAAATAATGATTTAAATACCAGCTCCGTATAGTGTCCCGCGGTAGCCACATTGGTTTGACGCTGGATTCGAGTCGTATCGAAGCAGCATTTTAGGTTCGAATACAAGGATTTTATTTTATTTTTTTTTCTTTTTGCTTAAAATTTTGAATTGGTAGTAAAAAACACTACTTGAATAAAGTTGCAAATTATGTTTTATAAATTATTAGTTTTTAATTTTCATTAATTGTTTTATTTTTCAATGTGTTCACATATTTTCATTTATAGTGCTAACGTTCCCAATTAGAAATAAACATACATGAACTTGTAATTACAAATTTACACCTGATGAAAAAATATTGAATAATAACAAAAAAAAAAGCAATTTCGATCGTTCTGTTACATTCAAAATTTTCAGTGCATTTGAAAACTGAGCACCAAAATCATTTAGTGTTAGAGTTCTATTAGAGTTTATCAAATGTATCCAGCATAGATGATTTATCTTTCATGACAACTTTTTATTGAAATAAATCATTTAAAAATAAAAAAAAAACATGCGACAGAAATCCATTCCCATGAAGTTTCTAGGTTGTATAAGATATATGTTTTAAAACTACATGGAGCTTGGACATTTAAATCTGAATTGTTTCGTGTCCATGATTCCTGCCGAATGCCTATCTAGTGGGCCCACTTTCTTTCAGCAAATACATCAAAGGTTTCTTAAATATTTAAAAAAGAATATCAAAATTAGGGTATATGACGTAAATTTTCAGAAATTAATCACAAAATGTCTACTTTAATTAAAATTGGCTAAATTTTCCCCCAGGTTTCGTGAAAAGAATTCATACGAAATAATTTAATAGATATTTCAGAACCAGCGTATATGTAACACATTTCACTGCAAAGAAACTCTATTTGCAACTAGCATGGAAAAATGGAAATCTAAATATCATCAGTACTGTAATACATGTAATTCAAAAAGGAAAAAAAAAACATGTTTTTCTAAAAAACCTTCCGCTATGAAATATATTTCCTTGACTAATTATACTTGAATGGAATTAAATCACGATTCTTTTTATTATGATTGAATATAGTTCACTTTGCATTGTAGAATTCATATTTAATATTAGCACGTAAAATGATGCATAATTTTATAAATTAGGGACAGGAGCAAAAGCGCTCAAAAGCTCAGGATTAAACGTCCTTAAACATCTCGTTTTCAAGACTAATTCAGTTCATCCTGTGATACCACCCCGACATTCCTGTGAAAACTGTGGGTGGTTTTTTTTATCTTAGTTCCATATTTCAAAAACAGTAAAAGCGACATCAATGAGTCATATATCAATGAAATATACAAGGTCTTCAATTCACTCCAGATACCAAAGTTCAAAGTTTTTGAAAAGTAGGTCAAACTCAAAGGTCAACGTCCAAGGGGCAAAGTTTTTGGAATTCCATGAAAGGTCTTCTCACAAGAATTTTATATATAAAGAAAGCCCTAGCCCTTACCATTCAAAAGTTATGGTCATGGTTAAAGTTTTTTATAAGTACGGAAATCTAAAGGGTCAAAGTAAAAAGGTCAAAGTTGTTGAAACCCAATGAAAGGACTTGTTACAAAAAATACATATTTGAAATAAGAAAAACCTATTACTCACCATTCAAGAGTTATGACCAAAGTAAAAGTTTGGAATTTTTGTGTAAAAGTGGGTCAAACTCCAAGGTCAAGGTCAAGAGTCAAATAAAGTGGTATCCAAAGAAACTTCTTTTCACAAGAAATACACATATGAAATATGAAAGTCATAGCTCCACTAAATAAAAAGATATGGGCAAGGATAAAGTTTTTGTGACGGACAGACAGACTGACAGACTGACAGACTGACGGACAGACTGACAGACAGACAGACTCCCCTTGCTTTCGCAAAAGCGGGAAACGATTAAATTTATTAAGATATAAAACAAAAAAATGAAAATATCAAGGCAACACACTCTCGCGCACCCATTCACACAAAGGAACAAAATTTAACTAAATTGCAAATTAGATTTTGACAATGAAAAATAGAGATTTAACTTTAAACACAATCAATTGCCAAGATGATTGATAATGTTCTTATGTGTTGTGCAGGTACGTGTGTACTGGGGGTAATTGTAAGATGAAAGCTAGTCCAAAGACATATTTAGATTATTCTTACTAACTATTTTCTCAACAGATTCTGATGTCACTTAGGACATGATTGGAAGCATTTTTGTGCTAATGGAACTGTTCTTTAATATTCAATGTGAAAATTTGCTTACTTTTTAGTTTGCACAAGGTAACCATTATCTTTTATAATGTAAATCTAATATTTATTTGAAACAACTTTCTTTAGAATGAATGAATTAAATCAAAGTGCAATGTCGTGTTAATTCCTTTTTTTCTTTCTTTTATGTCATTATCTTTTTGAAGCAAAGACTCTCGAATGGAAGGTTAAACAATAAATAAAGTCATTTTCTCTCTTTTTTACATTAAATAGTTTTCAACTGATATAATACATGTTTTCCTTTACTGTTGACAACATTGGCAAACCAATGTATTTACTACGTCATCGTATTTGTTGCGATTACATATAGATCTATTCTAAGCATTGGCAATCTTTGGAAAACGAAAGTAGAGTTTCTGAATAGATCTTAACAAATTAAGAAAAAAAATAACTCATTCAATTACTTTAAAGTTCTTTTACCTTTTGTTACTTTACAAAAAGAAGGGTTTATCAGCAAATGTCAACGAGTGAGCTCGTCGATGCGGATACCAGTCACCGATTGAGTTCGTGTTTCAGCTATAGTCTAATAAGGAAGTTTCTAATGCGCATGCCTAGTTGACTAAGCACTAAAACAAAGTTTAATTTGGTGTATTACTTAAAAAATGGCCGTATGCAGTAGGTCAAACATCGAGCTTTTATCAATATTCGAATTATTATTTGATGAGTATGAAGAGGAATACACTTCTTCAAACACTTATGCTACAGCAAACTGTTTGGTCTTTTAACTCATTCATCAAGAGTTAGTGTGCCAAAAATCAGTAACTACATGGAGGTGGTTGAACAGATGAGAACAGTAGAAAATATGGACGATTTCAAATTTTAATTAAAGAATGTGTTATGTGTAAACAAACTTTTGAAATTGCATTGACAGAAACTGTGCTTGATTTAATACATTACAACACCGGCTGTAATGTAAATATTTCGCCTGACAGACAATTACTGGTCTTTCTTAATTATGTAAGAAATTAGCATTCCATGAGAAATTGTGCATACTTTTTCGGATTGTCCAAGTCAACTGTTCATGATATGATAAACCGTGTAATCATTTTATTGCTGAAATTGTGAACTTGTACTAAATTCAAAAAGTTTGGATTCACTGATTTCCCTGTATTAAAAAAAATATATTGTTCACTGCATAATGTGTCTTTTTAAACTTGTTATATTGACATGTGATTGATGTCGGAATATTTCACAGAATGGGTATATTATACACAGATTTATAAGATAATTCCTTGCCGTCCCCGAATAGACAGAGGGAAATTGTAGGAGATGTTCAGGAAAAGTATGGTATTCCCGGAGTAGTGTGTTTTTAAGACGGCTCCTACATACGATTTACGCATGCCCCAGGTTGTGAGAAAGAACATTACAACAAAAAAGGCTTCCCAGCTATCCAACTTCAGGTATTAAGAGATTGAATACAAAAAAAAAAAAATAAAATATATATGTTATTTCAACATTATCATTAAAAGAAAAAAAAAACCTGATAGAACCTTGATTAAAGTTTAACACTTTGAAATATAACTTATTAAAATTAAAAATTTTTCAACGCTCATTTAATAGGCAGCAGTTGACCATGAATTATATATCATTAGTGCGTACAATTGATAACCAGGGTGTACCCACGACGCTAGGGTTTTGCGAAATTCACATCTTTATCATAAAGCAGAGGCAGGGAAACTGTTTATCCAAGCGCACCATCAACTAACCTACAAGGCATACTCACTAAGGAACTGGCTGATTTCACCATTTAAAGATTATGGACACTTAAGGCCAGAGGTAATTCGATTTATCAAAACACTTTCGCATGACACTGAGTGGAGAGAGCAATTGGTCTGTTCAAGACTAGATTCCGAATCCTCAGTCATGTTCCACTAATGAACCCCGAGGTTATTACCAAATTAATAATTGTTACATGTATATTGCATATTATGTGCATTATGAACAGTGACGATGTTGAACAACAGATCGATGTAGAACTAAATGAAGATGTTCATGCAAACCTGTGCCAAAACGTATTTCAAGATTGACTTGGTGGAATGTGCGCAGAACGGAACTGGTACAGGCTCTACAATTTTAAACGCTACAAATGTCCTTGAAATTTATGTAAATATTACAGGTGTAATCGAGATTAAAATTTAAAACAAAAAACATGTTTTTTTTATTTTATAACAAAAGAAAATTACAGAATCACTATCTTGGAACGGCATTATGGAATGAAATAGACTTTGGTAAATTAAATATATGCAACAGCGCATTTACATACATATCAACAACATTAAGAATAAGATCAGTCTGATCACATCTGAATGAAACAATTTATAAAGTATTTAACTCTTTCTTTAGAGACCATATTATTTTACCAATCAAATAAAATTCAACCTGGTTTACAATGGCAAAGGGGACTGGGTATGGTAATTAAACATTTACAGTACCAATTATATAGCAATTGGAAACAATGTAAAAACATGCCTTTCATTTGAAAAAAAAATAGAGGTTTTCATGAACAATTTAATGATTATCAATCTTAATGACAATAAATGACGGAAAATTTTTACAGGCTGTAATATCACATTTGATTTTCTTCTACAAATAATCAAACATATGCATACCATGTTAACTTTATGAAATATCAAATACGCTTTAACATGGTTTATATTAGGATGATAAAAAGATTACAGGCATTAGAGAATAAAAAAAAAGTTTCAGAAAACAATTAAGATCATTTTAATGACAATATCTACAGTGTAAAAGGAACTAAAGTTCTTGTGAGTTAGACACATTTACTTAACTTACTTAACTATTCTTGGTTCATATATGTGTCAATTTTTTACTAATTAATGATGAATTTTAGATAACATGCAAGTACTAAAGTTATTAACAACTTGAAAAGCTTTGTTCGATTACGTTTTGCTTTCTATTTTTTTATTTAGCTTTTTTTTTACCCGATAACATACAATTTAGGTATTTACGTTTCACACATGAGTAGATAATTTTACAACTTAATTCTTTGTTGACAAACTATGACCTACATTTTTGTGAACATGTGTGATTTAAATCGTTTCTCTAACGATAAAGGGCACGAAAAATAACCCAAAAGGCACTCATACGTAAGGTCTACGTTGTTATCTTCCTTTGAAAATAAGTAAACTTTGTACAGTGTAAGAAAAACGTAAGAGACGAAAAGAGACACATGTATTTAATTTTTTATCAACCTATTCTTTCTGATTTTGGTCCAGAAAGTACTTAAACAATTTTAAAAAACCTCAACTTTTTTTTAGTATTTACTCAGAATTTCACGATTCTACTCTTGGAAAGATGATTAAAGCTTTATATACATAATCAAACATTATCAGTTAAAACTAGAATTTTCAGCATTTTTTGTCAACCAGGAGTCCAGTTATGCATACAGGCGTACAACGTATATTCGAAAGAAAAGAAGGAGGGATTTGAAAATGGTAAAAGCCTTCAATGTCTGTGTTTTCAGTCTTAGGCTTCTGGAGTGCAATCCTTATGAGTTAACGGTTTCTATTTCAGTTAATCTAGAAGTAAATTTATCGTTCTAAAATTTAGTTGACATTTGTTACCCTCCTCCGTAAGCATTAAATCCAATCCATACAAAGAACATACGTCAAGGTTCTGGTAGATATAACAGTGGGTCACCTGAGAGTCTGGCATGTGTTTTAAATGCACATTATCTTTTTATATATATGGAAGTCAAGCTTTCTTTTGCACTGTTTTAAAATATTATAGATTAAAATCACTTTACTTATCACAACTTATTAACAATTTAACAAAACAAAGAAATTGCTTTTATCTCGAATTCTTCGAATGGACACGGTAATTGTAGAAATTCTATATTTTCAATCCAGAGAGGCGCCAGTTCAACGATCCAGATAATCTTCAGAACGGACGATGGAAAACACGAAGAGCTATGAACTCTAAGAAAAACAAAATCTAATTAGAAAAGGGGAATTATATCACATGCATTAACCTGGCTTGGAAAATTGGAACTCAAAATCGTTTGTTTTGCATGTTATATATTTAAAGACAAATGTGGGTATAACGAACATTATCCAAACCAAAAATGACACTAAACAATACAAAATAGGAGCAGAGCAAAGACAGACTTATAAAACATCAAAAAAGAGATAAGGTGCTTTGGAGGAGTGTACATCCACTGCCGACCGGTCACACACGCTGTGTGCTCCTAGTCATAATTTGGAAATAACGTATAACTGTGTAGATAATAAACTAACAATTAATAAAAAAAAAAACCTTCAGTCAGCATTTGACTCTATGTTAAATTACATTTGCTGACAGGGTAATCGAATCGGCAATAAAACTGGTCTGAAGTAATGATGACTTTTAAAGAGACTTTTGCTATTTCTTCTTTCGTCAACTTATTTGTTAAGTATTAGTAAGCAAAAAATTTGTAAAATATATTTTATTCACATTATTTAAGTTTTAAAAAGAAATCATCCTGGAAGTACTTTATTAAAAATAGGAATATTTCTAGAAAATCTAACATTGATTGGTAAAATAACGTTGATTGGTAATTCATCCAAAATGACTCATTAACCAAATTCATTTACAGAAAATAAGTCCAGCAAACAATCAAATGATGGTTTTCAATACTTTTAAGAGGGTATAATCGAAAAAAACAGTATTCAATTAAATACGTGTCACAATCAAGTCTATTTAGAGTTAATCCTCAAGTTATCTGAACAGTCAAAATCAAAAATGAATAATATATTGCATTTACATGTAATTTGAATAACCTGGATTTGATTTTTACGACAGAGCTATTCAATTCAAAAATGATTTCCTTTTTGCCTAATTTGTGATTCCATCACCCTGGGTCCTAACGTTTTGTGTTTTGCATTGATTATTAGTGAACAGGCATTATTTCTTTGAAATTCTTCTGATGACCTGGGTATATCTGAGGCAAATTGTGTAAAAATGTAATAAGCCATGGGTGTTTGAAGGATTAATTGAATAAGAGTATTATTCATTATTTTTCATTTACGTACTGTTTGAATTATTTCTTTAAGTTTAAGTCCAACCGGGAGTTTGAGCGTAGATGTTACATACAATATATTTCATATTTTATTTCCTGACTGCGCCAGGAACCCCTGCCGTTGAGACATAAATATTCAAACGAAGGGAAGAAATTAAATATTTGTGAATAAAATTGTTTACTTTTATTCGTTCATAGTGTTTCTCAAATGTAATTGCCAATTTTTACCAAAAGACATTTATTTAAAAAAAAATTCTCAAAAATTTCCTAACATCGCTCTTCTGTGAAGTGAGAATATGTAAGTAACAAGAATCACATATAAGATCAAGGAAAATGATGGTGAAGCAACATTTACCTGAAACTTTCATTTAAATGATTTCTATCGTTATTTAATTCTATTCATCTACGTAATGCGTCGCTTTGATTTGCAGCGGATTAAAAATTTAAAGTGATATTGATATTGAACTCTAACTTCAAAGTGGATATATATTTCTGTTTAACATAGCATGAAAACTAAACATACTTTTACAAGTGGTGTTAAGTAGAATTAGATAAGTCATAAGTGTCGTTTCTTGAGGCGGAAATAATATTACGAGAAACAAAACGTGACTCATCAACTTTACAATTCTTCTGCCCATAAGTATATTTAAAAGTTTTTTTTTTATTCATTTGAGGTTTTGACCAAACGAAATCCTAAACTGCGGTATGCCTAGATCATCAAACAAAAGTCTTACATGTACATTTTATGTAAATGTATGTCTAAGTTGTTGTCGTATGTGCTCATCAGACATTTTTTTCTGCTATGAAACCTTTTCATGAACAAGCTTAGGCATGCCTGCTTTAGGTGAGTTTGTAATGAGAATTAAAAAAAACTATTCCAGCTGTTTGTTGTAAAACACAAAAATCGTTAGACTGATTCAGTACAACAAGTCTTTAATTAAGTCTTCTTTTTTTCAGAAGCAAACAACAAAACCTCTATCTGTTGATATTTTTTTTCCGCTCATTGTTCTTCTTTTAAACTAATATGGCAAAGGTAGGAAATGCTCTTTTGCTGAGACAGTGATATTGAAAAGTCATGATTATTATTCACTAAATATTATATTTACGTGATGGATTATAAACAGTTTTTGCTCACAATGGTACAAATATCAAGGAATTTCCTCCAGTTTTATAACTTTGAAATTCCATGATTTGATTGATTGAGAAATTGTTGTTTAGCGTCTCTTCCAAGAAATTTGCACTCGTTTATGGAGACGCCACACACTTGCCGGTAGATAGCTGCAAATTTTGCCCTATCCTCGGGAGGGAACTTTTCCTTGCCAGCACTAACTGCGACACGGATCCTCGGTTTATACGGTCTCATCCGAAAGACCGGATTCAACGTCACACAGTGGAATAGCCGTGTTTCGAGTTATGCCGGAACACCGTTTTTATTCGATTTTTAGTCGCGTCATCACAAAAATGTTCCCCATCGTAACTTCCGGTTTCATAACGAAGTCTTGTAAAATCTATACAAAAACTTGAAAAAGCGGAATAGCACAGTGCATCAGAAGAGTTATGGCTGAAGACATAAATTTCTTTTCCTGGCTTGTTCCCGATTTAAAGAACTATCTCCAGGAAAGGGGAATTCAGTGCAGTCTGGCGAGAAAATTGGATCTTGTTCGTCTTTGTGAACTCGCTCACGAACTTAATCTTGAGGTATACCGTATACGATACATCATACATGTATCTATTAATATTTAATAATGCTGTGAAATTTAAGAATAAAATACCACATAAACTGTTGAATTGTTCAATATTAGAATATATTTACTTTTTGAATCACTTTCATAGTACACTACAGCCTGACAGCTGACGAGCTGTAATATCAAAACTCTTCTTTAGATATTGACAGCGGATTCTCATGGTGAATATGTAGACTTCGATACTCGACACAGATCAGTGAACATTGGATCAGAGGTGGTAATATTGGACCAAGTCAGCCAAGTGTCTAACTGGTATGATGTGTTGAAATTTTCAAAATAGATAAGCTTTAGAATTAATGTTCCTTAAACATGTTTAATGTGGAAGTTACTTTAAGTTCAATCATGTTAATACTTCAGCTGATTCGAATCTGACGAAATCAAATCTACTGTGCAACTCGAATTGCTGAAAATAAGCTGAACACTGCTGATGCCGTGATACTAATAATTACGTCTTATTCATTTATCCATTCTTTATTTCCTCATAATATGAGATTAATTGATAAAATTATTCAACATATAAAACCCCTGCATCCCTAGTTAGGTGCTTAACAAATATTGAGCTACCCTTACTAATATCCACAGTTCAGTTAAATCATTACAAATCAAACATATAATAATAATTTCATAAGCACAACAACTTACAGTTAGAGAAACATATAGGCAGCAGAAAGAAAAATAAATCAATTTTAATATTGCAGCTAGGTATTTATTTGATTAATTGAAAGTATTAAAAATAAAATTGGAAGTTGAAATAGTTTTTAAATTAATGATTTTTTATACAGGAACAAAGATTTGTCACAAATACCAGATGTGGAATCTTTTGATGTCTTGGTTTACCTTACACAGAAGTGTGGGTGGAATTCTGCACGTTTATCAAATTACAAGCAGGATAATGGTTATCGTCTTCATATGGCAGGACATATTGATGATGTACAGGCATCATCTGATTTGATCCCTGGCTATATGTATGTTAAGTGCAAATGTGTCCCGGAGACCAGACAATCTGCTCAGCCATATGAATCATGGATTCTGATAAGGATGCAGTCTGGAGAAATTGTATCAGGTGGATGCACCTGTGTTGCGTACGTATTCCTAAAGTTTTCATTTTAAAGCTATTGATTGAAAAACTTGATTTTCGAGTACATGTAACTTTAAGGAAGTTTTGAGGATGATAAATTTTGAAGACCTTAATAATTTTGAAACATTATGTACAGATTTTCTAATTTCTTCTTTTTTTTTACTACAGAGATAATGGAGCGTGTAAGCATTGTGTTGCTTTCATTTTCTCATTGTCCAGTTTTTGTGAAAGGCACAGGGACAGAAGTACAGAGGCCTGTACAGACATACAGTGCGTTTGGGATAAGCCAAGGAAAAAGTCAGTACCAAGTGAAATAAGCAATATAGATTTGAGGATTGACCAGTCCCAACAACCATCCATTGTACCCACATTGTGTAATTATGACCCAAGGGTACCAGCTCAAGAGATACCATCTCACGAAAAAGATTTTTATAATCTTTGTAAAGGTACTGATGCTTTAGTTTTGCAGACATTATACTCCGAGGAATTCGACAGTGAAGATGATAGTGAGACTGTTCTTCCTTCTATGACTGATGCATTCAAGGATATAAATAGTGTTGACATTGATTCAGTTACAAACAAATTAAAAGATATTTTTAATTCTAGAGTAATAAGTGAAATTGAAGAGGTAACTGTAGGTCAAAACCAAAATTTTGAGTGGTTCGAACACAGAAAGGGTAGAATTACTGCATCACTATTTTCATCAGTTAAATGCTTTAGATTTACAGATAATACTGAAAATTATATTTCAAAACAGATAATGGGAAAGACAACAAACAGATGTTCCCCTTCTATGTCATTTGGTTCATTGAATGAACCTGTTGCTAGGCATCAGTATTTTGAACAATATAAACAAAGTCATAAGCATGCTGAAATCAGGTTGTGTGGTTTATTTATTGATCCTGATGCCCCTTATTTAGGAGCTTCCCCAGATGGCATAGTGAAATGTAAATGTTGTGGAGAAGGATTGTTAGAAGTAAAGTGTTCATTTGTACATCAAAATAAAACTCCCAGGGAAGCATGTTTGGATGACCACTATCATGTCCGTTTAGACGAAAATGAAAATGTCCAATTGAAAATAGATTCTCCTTGGTACATTCAAATACAGGGACAATTAGGGGTGTGTAAAAAACAGTGGTGCGATTTTGTGTTTTTTACCAAGAAAGGTTTTATTGTTGACAGAATATATTTTGATGAAGTTTTTTTTAAAAGCATTTTTAAAAAAGCTAACAATTTTTTTATGAAGTACATTGTTCCTGCATTAAAAACAGATTGAATTGGAAATTATTGATAGGTACTTACCTGTATATTTTGTAATTATGTGTATTACTTGTGAAGATTTTTTAAAAGTTCATTTTGTCATGAAACATTGATTTTAGATGTAATGTTTCAACATGTTCAATTTATTTATTCGTTGGTTGTATCATTTTTTCCTATGATAATTGTCTATTGAAAGTTCAAAGAAAAACACCTCAATTTTATGACAATATCCAGACATATAGCATACTTGTTTTCGAATACACACAGAAATTCAGACATCTAAGAGAATTGGCAATAACTTTCATCATAGTGTTGAGTATTAAATCATTATACATGTTCATATAAAGTAGCTTAAATTTAATATTTATACAAAAACTTTTTACTGCTACTTTCACTTCAGGACCGTTCATGTTTGAAACTCAGTAGCACTTATAATACATGCAGTATACATGTGTACCGGGTATTATAAATTACATGTCATTTAAAAAGAAGATAAAGAATACTTAACTTTCAGTCAATAATTTTTTAATGCAGTACATCTCATATATTTATATAATATACATTGTATGTCGAGTTGTTTCTATACAATTATTTGAGATTTTTTTAAATAAACATTGAACAAATCTGAAACATTTTCTCCCTCATAATAATTACTTCTTAACAAGTGGTTTTTGAAGATTGCACAAAAATGCACATACAGTAAGAATTTGATTGGCTACATGTTTTAGATTTAGTGGCATGGTGTTTGACAAAATTTGAAAAGTTTTCAATCTACCAATAGCTCTCTCTACATGAATCCTAAAGTGAGCAATATTCTTAGTCTTGATAATGTCTGAAGCAGACAAATGCTTGCCCTTACCCCATGCACATTTCCTAGTAAATGGAGGAATGATCAGCTTCGCTCTCTTCTTAAGAAGAAGGTCTCTGATGACAAATCCACGGTCGGCCATTATTTCATCTCCTGGACGCACAATATCAAGGAAGCCACATTCTTTTGTAATATGCCTGTCAGAAACATTACCACCCCATAAGTTTGAAACAAAAGTTATTGCACCTGATGGAGATATAGAAACAAGAGCTTTAAAGGTATTGTGCTGTTTGTAAGTACTAAATGTTTGAGATTGTGCTGTAGGGTTCCAAGGTCTCATGATAAAAAACTCGGTGCAATCGATGATGCTGGTCACATTTGGAAATTTGAGTTTAAATGATCTGGGTCTAAATTTCTTGATTACTTCCTGAGATGGCCATTTAATAAGAGGGGAAAAAATGATTGCCATGTAGTTTATCCACGTTGTGAAGATCTGGGAAACTCTTGAAGAAGAAACAGCAAACAAATCTGCCAGTACGAAATTTGTCAGGGTCATACGCAGTCGGATGAGAGTCAGGAGGAATTCTTGATACCGAGAGAGTTTTCTTTTTGGTCCAGTCTTCCGTGTGTAAGGATCGGTTTGGTAGGCTTTTGGTGTTGAACTGTTTTGTCCACCCCAATACTTTAATTCTGGTGATGATTTGTTCAGAATATCTGTTAAATGAGATTTATAGTCCATGGCATTATTTTGATGCACTCCTAGTTGGCTTCAACAACAATGAACAAATTTGCAAATATTTTTTAACAGCTGACTGAATAATTATAGAAGAAACATATTTCAATATGTGTACATGTATTTCTGTAAAAGTCATCACTCATGACATGATATTTACCAAATGTACCATCAAGAATCCTCTTTGATGGTATTCCCGTGTATTGCTGTACACTTGAGTCGCTCTTTGTCACCTTTGCAATAAACAAATCTCTCAGAAGTGTATCTGGATCATCAAGCTGTTTTGCTTTTTGCTGCAAATTGTCTATATCAGTCATGCTGAAACCTGTCTGAGTTGATGCATCTGCGTTACTGTGTATGATACGGGTATGCTCTCCATAGTCATGATCTCTTGAAATATCTTCTATATAAAACAAACACCAATATTGAGGATACTTTAAGAATGTAAATACCAAAAAAATCTGTTTGATATTAACCATTTGTAATTTTGAAATTAACTGAGGATGTGAATTCATTAATATCAATTAATATAAGACATAAAAGAACATTTTTATGCACCTGGCCATGGGTGGGAGACAGATGTCTCCATATCAGAAATCACACATTCACCTGCAACAGGCCAACAACCATTTAATTCTCGGGAATTCATGTCATCAGCATCAACCTGAGACAAGAAAAGAAGCAACAATTAAAAAAAACATTACACCAGTACACATGTAGGGTCTACAATACATGACAGTAATGTATGCAATATTATTTTTATAATTATATATTTGATATGATTAAGTGTAAGCAATATTAGAGGGCGGAGCCCTCTCACGGGCCCGAAGGGCCCGTGAGAGCGAAGCTCTCCCTATAGGTAACACGTATGTATATGAAAAATAAAAGAAATCTATTGTAAACTATATGTCATTTTCAATACCTATGGAACTGAGATTCTTGTCGCCAATATGGCGTCGTCATAAAATGGCGTCGATTTTATCCACGCGCAAATTCTCGTTGTTGATGAGACTTTCATCAAAGTAAAAACATTTAATCCAAGGATAATGTGTATTAATTCTTTTTTACTTAAAATCAAAGCCATTAGTAATCAGCCCTTCCTACTTTCGTTTTAGACGTTTAGATTTATTTATAATTCGCGCTAACAAGTAAAACGGGATTTGATTGGTCAGAATTTCCCTAAAGGCGGCGCCGTCGTCTGCACTATGGAGGAGCGGATCTACCTGTGGCCCCTTTCACAAAAATATCCTTATTTATTTGTTAAATAAAATTTGCCAATAATAAATGTCTTTAGGATTATACTTGTCAATACATACCAAGCTAGAAATATAGGATTTTTTTTGACAGTATAATTTTTTGAACAGTTAAATTTTTTTTTAATAAAGTGATAAAATAAAATACCCTGTGAAAAGTCTCACTGGAGACTCAATAAGAGTGTGTGGATTTCTTTTTTTCTTTTCCTTTTTTTTTTTAAGGTATCCAAATTATTTATGAATATCTACTTGTACACGGAAACATAAATATTTCATCTGAGCAGATCTATGGAAGTCTGAATCTCATTTTTGTAGTGATTTTTTTTTAAATTTAATATTTTATTTTATAAAAATTTTCAAATGACAAAATTTCAGTTTCTTATAAAGATCACTATCAAAAGAAAAATTTAATACGATGTATGGATTTAAAAAATTCAAAAAGATTTTTTTTGATAATTGGAATTACATATAAAGTCTAAATTAAAGCAGGAAAAAATATTAAGTTAAACAGTGTATAATGTACAGTCTGGAGAAGTAGTTGTTCAGTCTAGTAGTACATACAACTTTCAGTACATGCATTAAAATATCCACAAAGTTTTACGACTTCAAAGTAAAGTGCATGCTGTTAATGTATTGTATACATACCTATATGTACACTACAATACTCAAATTTAATACACATCAAGCATATTAATATAGTTTTCAATCCAAATAAATGTGCTTATCTATTAAAAAATGAAGCAAATATTCAGAATCTTTGTTTGACATCGATAAGATCTATTCATAACTTCTCAAAAGTGAACTATTATTATATTCACAAGTGTTGGTTTTGAAATGATAATTTTTAATTTTAAAGTTTTTCCCCAGACATATAACTGTTTTCAATACAATTATGTTAGATTTAGAAAATTCTGAAGACTATATTTAAATCATATTTTAAAAAAAAATGAAAGGTGAAAGATACATTTTTCATTAAAATTAAGAAAACAATATAATTCATGGGTTATTACAAATAATGTAAAATAAAAAAAATAAATAAAAAGAAAAAAGGTATGTCTCAACACGGACGTAGTATTAAATTTCCCTGATCGTGCATCCTTTAGTTTGCAAATTTTTTTCTCATAAAAGTTGTGATGCTGTTATATTTTCAACTCTTGTGATAGTAATTAACACAGTCAAATTTGGTCTGATGATTAGATTCATCCAGGAAGTAGATCATCTGCCTGTAGTTTGGGTCCCAAGTTCGTCTTCTGATCTGGTCTTGACAATAATATTGTTCTTACTTTAGATGACATCATAACCATGTAATGGGAGTAATAACAGTTGAGAAATGACTTGAGGTTTCTAGATAAGTGCACAGTTGTTAAATAAGCATATAAATCAAGTAGTGAAAGATAAAGAATTGGGGCTCAGAAAAGTTTATGAATTGATTTTTTTTATTAATATTTATTGGATATACTAGTATTTTGGAACAAGTTTACAGTTATGTGTATAACTATTAAAGTTTGAAGTGTCGTTGGACCGAGGTGTCTCACATTTCTTGGGCCCGGTATGTTGAACCCATTACTGGTCCAATGGCCCAATGCATGCCCCTCTTTTTTCCCACGACGTTCTCCGACTTTAAGTGCTCTGGCTAGACAACCATTCATCTCATGATGAAATATCTTGCATTATTTGAATGAAAAGTAATGAAGTACATGTAATTGTAAGAGATGGGAAAGCTTTTTTTTTTCAAGAGAAGTGAGTTCTTTGTTATGATTTTCTGACACTGACCATAGACCTGCATGAAGCGAACCCTTTGCTTTAGTTCTATATATACATTGACAATTTCAGAATTTAACTGATCAACTGATTTATCATTAAACAATAAAATGTAGCAATTTTCTCTTCACGGCTCCGCCCTCACCAACGGTCACACCGTCTAACATATTAAAATTAGGAACATTGAATGTCAAAACAACTTACTACATGTATTACTGGTGTAAAGTCATTATCACTGCAATCCTCCTTACCCAGTCAGCATTCATATATTGGCCCAACGTTGGTAGAGTAACGGTCTGTTGGGTCAAGGTTGGTGTTGGTATAACATGATTGGGCCAACATTGGGCTAATGTTAGACATTTTGCTCTTAGTGGCAATATCAGCATATATCAGTTATTCGTTGTTGGGCCAATGTTGGCCCAATGTATCTTAATCTCACATAAGTTGTCGTGATAACATACATTGGTTTTACATTGTTGGGCCAACATTGGCCAAATGTATGTAATTTTCACAGAAATTACTATCTTAAACATTGGTTCTGCATTGTTGGACTTACGTTGGTCCAATAGTGAATACTGAACATAATGAACATATGCAGGTGTACAACGATTGGGCCAGCGTTGGAAAGACAGCGTTGGCACAATGTTTCAAACTTAGCATAAAATGGTTGGTCTCGTGTAGTTGGACCATTATTGGCCCAATGCAAATCTTTGTCAAAGATATATGGCGACAGCTGAGAGGATAATGTTACTAAAAGGTTGATCATTTATGATTATGTAATACTACACACGTGTGACTGGATCAGTATACATTAAATGTACTCTATAATAAGTTAATAACATTAATTTTGTTATCTGGCTATATCTTTTCAGTGCCTTACCTATACATTTTTAGTTGGACCAACTTTGGCCCACTGTGTCAAATGTGTACTGCATAAATCATGTAAATATGTGTTTATAAATTGATTAAATGTTGTTGTACTAATGGTAAAAAATTACATTTCCTTAACTAGTTAATCAGGTACATATCTCTATATTTTTATGCCAAGGTATAAGGCTAACACAGCTGGTCCAACGTTGGCCCAACGTTTATATCAAACTAGTGTTTTAAGTACTTTACCCAACAATTTTCTCTTTTTCTCCCTGTATTATGCACACACATATATCATAATGTTGTGCAATTTTTATATTAAATAAATCTTCATGGGTTTTATTGGATATCATTAACGTATTATATATCATATTGGGGGGAAAATACATATGCATGCATATCTTGGCTATATATGCACGAATTTATATTGTTGCAAATTAAAAAAAAAAACTGTTTCCCCCTGTGAAAGCCAAAAAGTAATACTGCATACAAACGTATCAATTTAAGAATTTTAAAAGAAATTCTTGGATGTGGGTCGAGAACATTGAAGAAGACACATTAAGTGTAAAGCCAATGTTAGCATTGCAGCTGTACTTGCTATTCCACTCTTTGAAAGATGTCACTCCCAGGAGGGCAATAAATTAAGTTTTTGAGTTAAATAGAGGTCAGCCTTCCTCGCGCGCAAGATGTAGAGAACAAAGACAAAGAACTGAATTTTGTTTGAGGATAGACGCAGTTAAAGCAAAATGTGAGTATTTCTGATTTTTTTGTGCATGGGTATTTTAAAAGGATATTTTCTATCAATTATCATAACACAGTGGAACAGATTTTGATCTACAATGTAGCAAATTCGATCTGTACATGTATGCATGTTCTTTATATCTTTATATCTTTATCATTATATGTGATTTTTGGTTTAAATGTTTGTATGTGGGATAAATCTAAACTCTTGTCCTTTAAAGAAATATATACACTGTATATATAAAAATTAACTCATTAAAACGCGCAACGCTCCATTTTACCACATGCATGGGGGAGGGGGCGATCATTGTTGATAGAGACACGTGCATGCATGTATGTATAATCTATTTAAGTGATATCATTATCATGTAAATCTATTTCCTTGTCTACAAACTTTGAATTATGGTGCTATAAATACTACAGTTGTATAATATTAGTTCCCTTAGATCAGTATTCTGTACTTTCAATAAGGTCTCAGACAAAAAAGTCCTAAAAAATTGTGCAGCGATCTCGGGTCTTTCCGATACTAACCGGAAAAGTCCAAGTATGTGTGATTCCCAAATACATTTATAATTTCTTATTTCTGTGTCTGATACATTTTAATTTTGTAAATAATCATATGACATTAAACCGACCCATTATAAACAGTACGAATAAAAATAGTTGAAATATTTATTGAAAAGCTATGATAATATCATTAAGCATTTAAAAAAATCACATGGTACATTTTCGGTAAGAAAACGGGGAACAATCAGAGGTGACAATGCGAAACAAAGTGTACGGAGAATAATGACTTCAATGATAGACATTGGTGTTGCAAAGAAATGAACTGGCTAGGGAGGGATGATAATTAAGAGAGCATTTTCCTTTTTCTCATTGAAAGATGTGTAGCTGTGTGAGTATTTTTTCTTTTTTACATATCTTAAAAATATTATTTTATACTCCCAATATATACTGATCTTGGCTTGTTTGTTTGTATGTGTGTGGATTGACAACTTACAAATTTAGTTAAACAGGAAAAATATGTCTAATTGTCAAAGATCAGACATGTGTCAAGGGTAATGCATCAAAGTCACATTAATTTATTGAGCTAAGATTACAATTTTTTCCTACTTTTGACATAATGTTGCACAAATATCTTGTCATCAAAATGATTGCAAGTAAAGTAAACCAAAACACATTTGTATTTTAATTTGTACATTAGTTTATCTAACTTTGTGTAATATAATGTTTAGAATATTTTAATCCAACATAAATTGTGTAAATACCGAAACAATATTTTTCTATCTTACTTCTAAGGGCAGATCACTCTAGTGACATAAAATTACCCTACAAAGTAGATCTCTTCAAGGTATCACACCGGTAATTGTTTTCACTATATAATTCTATATAGAATAAAAAATCGTTAAAAATCAGGTATTTGTTTACATGAAAAAATATTTAGCAGAAGGTGTTAAACATTACCTGTCACATTAGCTGACACCAAAAAACAGGGTACCCACACGGCATTTTCGGACTTTTTCCATCTGCAAACAGGGCTACCCTCAAATCCACGTGTTTTCACTGTGTTTATAAACACCTCGAGTGCACTACAGGAAGTAGCCTCCTATGCCATGAAAAAAATAGTTCCTGTCTAAAACCTTTATTTATTCACAAAGTACATAAAATTTACTAGGCACAGGTACCAAAGTTGTAAAAGTGGCATGGAAGAAAATAGAAAAACGCCTCAAAAGAAAAGAAAATTAATTCTATATATATGGACCTACATTTGACTAAGTTCATTTTGATTGGTCAATTACCGGTGTGATACCTTGAAGGACCTTTGAAGGTGTTCGATTTTTTCCATTTTTGCACCTGAGATTCATGAAATAATTGTCCCCAACATCCCTAAGTCTGGTGATCTAAATCCCCTTATTTCTGAAGATATGAAGCATTTATCTCCCTTACTCCAGAGCAGTCAAGAACAACACACACAGCACTCTGGAAGCAGTTTTTTGTGCATCTTTTGAAGCAGAATTTCACCATTAAAAGAATAAGCTTGGCAACCAATTTTTTATCCGTGGAGAGTATATGCTTTGTTCTTCACCACAAACAGAAAAGAGTTTACAAGTCTAAGACCATTATGTAATTATTACATAACAAAGTTGCATTTTCCCCTTCAAAGAATGAACAAAAATACAGAAATTGTTAAATACTGGGTTGATAATGAACACTGTATCTGGTCAATTTATGTTCCAAATAAAGCCTAGGTATGTGTCTACAAGCTGCTGTGCAGAAGTTTATCTAAATGCTGTGTTGAGACTCAGGGCAGTCAAAATGATATCAGCATCTAGGGAGGTTCTTCACAGCTCCCACACTCCATTAAACTGGCTTTGATGATAAGAAACTGGAGACAACAATTCAGATGTAATTTATTGTTGTGATTTATGCAACTGGCTTTCTCTTAAGACACAAATTAGCCATGAAATTTCAATTTAACATGCATAATTATTCTCTTTTCATGGATTTATTCAGGAATTCCAAAGGTGTTTAATGAATTTCCATGATTTATGCAAGATTATATCTTTTTGTTTCAACAAATTTACATAAAAAAATGAACATTTAGATTTTAAAATATAAATATTAAACATTTTAATGTGTTTGAACACTTTTCTATGAGACAAAATGCATCACAGAGACCAGATTCAGGACATCCTCCATGATTCTTTGAGGTGGGTGGGTGTACCAAAACTGTTGATAAAATTTATAGGAAGTGATCTGAGAAGAAATGTGCACCTTATTAGCTGAATTATAGTTATTCTGATATTTCAATTATGTAAATATGCCAAATTTCTTCATCAGTTAAATTTGGAATTTATTAATATTTCAGTACAATGATATACTTAGTAGATCATGCTCATATAAGCATCACTGACTGAGACTTAATTCAAAAGTGACAGTCAACACCTACATATAAATGAAAAAATTACAAAAAACAGTCTCCGACAAACTGAAAAAACATGAATGTCAGCTGCGAAAGCATAAATAAAGTCCTTAGAACCAACAAAGGCATGCCATGCTGCTAAGTGACATTCTGAACTACATGTATGATGCATGGTTAGAACTCAGAATAAGTATTATCATGCAGACCTTGACAGTATTTCAGGATTTTTTGGTCATAACCTTCCTTACTTTGATAAATTCTTAATGAATTTTACTAATGTAGCTTATGTATTAAGTTTATTAGACAGATCTGACTCATTTCATTATTTCTGTTCTTCCAATGCAGTAATGTATGTATCACTGGAGGTCTGAATAAATTAAAATAAATCATGTTTCTGTAGAAATTATCATTCTGTGAAAACATTTTTACTTGTTTACATTTTATCGCAGTTGTCGCTTATGCTAAAAATTCATTCGCAAACCTAGAATTAGTCTATTCTTGAAAAATCAGCTTTAACACCCTTTACCGCAAAGTCTGTAGACAGCTATAATTGACTGCGGTCAGCTGGTGCAAATAATGTTAAGTCATATAAAATGAAAAAACAATATTCTCCGACTTCTTTCCACATTTTAGATGCATAATGCTACCTTTTTAGTCATATTTTAAAGTATTGAGTGTACAATATAACCTTTTGTTAATTTTTAAACAGAAATCTGTGAAAATTAATGTAAATTCTAATTCTAATTTTAAAATTGTGTGTTTTCAAACAAAAAGTTAATAAAATCACATATTTTGTTGAAATATGCCTTTTAAAAATGAAAAATGTCTTTAATAAGGATTAAAATGATTTTTCACAATCACCTTCAAGGTATCACACCGGTAATTGTTTTCACTATATAATTCTATATAGAATAAAAAATCGTTAAAAATCAGGTATTTGTTTACATGAAAAAATATTTAGCAGAAGGTGTTAAACATTACCTGTCACATTAGCTGACACCAAAAAACAGGGTACCCACACGGCATTTTCGGACTTTTTCCATCTGCAAACAGGGCTACCCTCAAATCCACGTGTTTTCACTGTGTTTATAAACACCTCGAGTGCACTACAGGAAGTAGCCTCCTATGCCATGAAAAAAATAGTTCCTGTCTAAAACCTTTATTTATTCACAAAGTACATAAAATTTACTAGGCACAGGTACCAAAGTTGTAAAAGTGGCATGGAAGAAAATAGAAAAACGCCTCAAAAGAAAAGAAAATTAATTCTATATATATGGACCTACATTTGACTAAGTTCATTTTGATTGGTCAATTACCGGTGTGATACCTGTAGTGTGCAGTTTTAAGTAATTAAACAAAAACATTTTTTTCACATAACAAATAAAATCACAGTATCTTATTTTGACAGTAACTGTGAGAAAGAATGGATGTTGCAAAGATGCAAAAGACAAAGATATCGAAGATGCTGAAAAGGACTGGTTACGATACTCTTGCGATAGGGATGGGGGTAGGAAGGAAAGGAAACAAAAAATGGCAGCAGAATAGAAGGAGACCAACCGATGAATGGCCTTGAAATGACTTTGAATTTTTTGGTATCTGGTGAATTATCATTATTACCCTTTGACTTTAATTTAGTTTTTAATTTTAATTTTTGATTTAGTGTTTTTAATTCATTTAAATGATTTAATTAGTAAACCGTATCAAATTATCTTATTCTTGTTATTTCTCTCACTTATTGGAAATTAAAAATATGAATCATTGGTTGAGAACACTGGGTCAACGTAAAACAAACTCTGGGCCAACGTAAAAAGACGTTGAGCAAATGTGAAAATAACATCGGGCCAACATCAGAGAAACAATGGGCCGATGTAAGCTAGAGGAACGCAGGGCCAATGTAAAAGAAACTCTAAGCCAACGTAAAAGACACATTGGGCCAATGTAAAAGACATACTGGGCCAACATAAGACCAATATTTGTAGTCTAGTACGTAGGCCCAACATGTATCCAAGGTTGGGCCAACATCCATGCAATCGGCGTCTAATGTTGGGCCAACCTAAAGCCAATACGTTGGCCCAACATGAGCCCACTTTGCACTTAAACATTGAACCAACATTGGTATGCAACGTTGGGCCAACAAAATGAATATTGTTGGCATTACATTGGGCCAACATATTGATGCTGACTGGGTACTGTCTCCACAGATACCAGCATCATGTAAAAGTAATGCCTGCTCTCTTTTGAGAATGGAGGTATTAGGGCGAATCTACAAACGAAATTTATCTTTATTGTAGCAGTGTATAAATAGCAATGGTTGTGTACGTATTAATAGCAAAGCTTGTGTAAGTTTTATTTTTCTTTAATTTGCATCTGTGGTATATAAAAGTATAATGAGGTCAATTAATAATATTTTTAACCTTTTTTACTTTCTTTGACGTTATTGTAATCAAAGAGTTCTGGGTAAGGGTGGTCGGGAGTTGGTTTGCCGTCCACAAAGTGTAAAGAGCAGACCCGTCTCTTTCTTTTGGGATCGAAGTCTGGTCCCCTTCTCAGAAGGTCAAGCCATCTTTTTCTGTCTGTTGGCGCCTTTATCTTAGAGGGGAAGGCAAAAAACTCTACCGATGACATGTAGCCATACCTCCCCCGTTTTCGGTCGTCAGATGTACAGCCAGGAGCGGCACAGGAGTACCAACCGGTGTCTTTTTTCTCCTCAGACGACATGTTTCCAATGTAAACAATAACAACCGGAAGTTACGATGGGGAACATTTTTGTGAAGTCACGTGATCGGCGTGAAAAAAAGTCGAATAAAAACGGTGTTCCGGCATAACTCGAAACACGGCTATTCGAACCTGCGACGCAAGGATAATCTCTTTGCAAATTCTTTAACCACTGTGCCACACGAACAAATTTTAAAATATGAAATATGAGTATATATTTTTGGCACACTTAAACTTTGCTTTAATATAAACCCTTTCTATCGGTATTCGTTTGAAAAAAAAAATCCACAGATTGTATATATGATAGACGGGTTTATTTGTTGCAGTCCACTTTTACAAGGGTTATTATTATGCATTTCGTTCAAGTGTCTTCTCCGAAAGAATTATTGTTCATTCTTAATAAATCTTATTGAATCCTCCAATCTTATTCAAAGAGCAATGGTAAGCTTGTCCCATAATGTGTCAGTTTTCATTGATTTTACTGGTATACTGTTCATGCATTCAGATAAAATGCATAGCTTTTATATTTATATTTTTAAAGCATTTAAGCACTGTGAGATGTGTAAAAGTCGTTATTATGCATTGGCGGAAAAAGGAAATCAACATTAATCACAATTATTCTTCCGTACAATACAATTTGGATCTAATAGATGATGTTATGCCAAAAACGTGAGACATGATGCATAATATGTCAGTTATCTTCAGATATCTGTTAATTTTCACATTTAATCCTTTTGGTTCATGTACACGGAATATTCCAAAATGTTCATCGTAGGTTTTTTTTATTTCAATATAACATAAATATAATGATTCCTTCATGGATAAATATCAATATCACTACATGGCAACGTAATGTTGTAAAAGAATATTTCATTCAAAAATTTATTTTTACAGGTTTACAGGATGTTGCTCAGGTTACAAATGGAACACAGAAATTCAACAATGCGAAAGTAAGTTCATCAAATGTTTTGAATTCTTGCAAACTTCTTTGAAGGATAATTAATTCAATTTATAGGCTCTCACATTCAGACTGTTGCAATACGACGGATTATGTTTCAATCGCTGTTTGTTATACATGTACACCTTTATTTATATTTTTCTTATAATTGATCAAGTGATATAAACTGCTTCAATCCTCAGTAGTTTTATGCTTATCGTAATATAAAAATTAATAAAAGTAGTTTTCAAGTATAAAAACACGTCTAACCTAACATTTTAATGTTACCCAGGTCTTACTGCATATAAAAATAAACAACAGGAAATACAAACATACGATGGTTGTTCAATAAATAATGCAAAATATTATCTTAAATCAGAAATTGTATGTTATACATATTCATTTTACATTTCACACATTTAGGGTTTGGTCGGAACCACTTATGCACACAAGTTTTTCAATACTAAACTTATTTTTGCTTTCATCTGTTGTCACATGCTCAGGTGAGCGACGTCGTTTACAAGCGTATGATTAATATTTAACTCATGTTTTCTATAAGGCCTAAACATATCGATGCTTTGTGCCACTAGATATCTGAAAATGCTTGATACCTCGTGGCACACAGTGTTCCCACAGATTTCAATCCACCAGTTTCATTTTTTTTTGCTTTCTTTTTAATCCTTTCGAAAACTGCACAAGGTTAAATAGTATTTTTCCACAAAATATATATTAATAAGGATATGAAGATAACGAACAGTAATCAAATTCAAAGTCCATT